>NW_025188841.1:0-3174 GCF_004010195.1 Chiloscyllium plagiosum | reverse complement strand
TCTCCAGACGTTAATCCAGATACCGAGAAAATGGCCGAGATCACGGATTTAAATCCCATCACGGTAAATCATGAAACTTTAATTCAATACATTATACAGAATGAAGAATCTAACAAAACTACTAATTCATCGTTGATGACCGAAAAACTCACCTGTAACGCTAAAATTGTTTGGGGAGGGAAATCTGTCATTCTCAACTGGTTTGGCCTACATGTGACTCCAGACTCAATGTAATATGTTTGACACTTACTTGGACCTTAAAATATCCAAACCAGCCACTCAATTGCATCAATCGCTACATGGGCTTGAAGAGGGAGATGGCAAGGAGCAAGATGACACTAGGCACACGGACACACAAGATGGCCACTGCATCATCAGCTGGCCAACTTGACACAAAGGACAGCTGCTGGATCACAACATGGAGACAATAGCAGAACAGATATAGACACTGCTTGAGGCCGCCAGAATGCCAGCACAATGAACTTGATTTATTTAAGGCGGGTGGTGGAGAGAATATACATGATAATGAACACTGCCCGCCAAAGTGTTTGGTTCCAGCCAACCTATCTTACGTAAATGCTAACAACTTGATACGAAATGGTAATAGCCAGGCCTGCTGTAATAGCTCTTCTAACTTCCAGTTCTACACTAGAAATGACAATGACCACACAGAAATTAACAAAGGCTGTTCTGGAATTGAGAAAGACAGAATCGAAACTTTCAATGATTCTGCAAAGATTAGTAAAAACGAACCATGTGCAAAAACAATAATCTCATCGCTGACCTAATGTATCACAAGATGTTTCTTTGCTGTTGGTGTCTTTCTCTCCACCGAACTCCGATATTTCCTTGGGCAATAAACTCTGTCATTGAACCCCTATTCTGACTCCGAGACTGGTGATTTTCCCCGCAACAATCGGTGCTATGAACAGGGTTATTATTACTGGTGCCCTGGTCACAGGCCAAGAGCGGGGGACCAGGGTAACAACTAAATTATACCCACAAACAGGAAGAATCAGACCGCGCCAAGGACACAGTTTAAAGAGTATACCGATTGTAATATTCAAATTTGCTAAAGTACTGCGTTAATTTTTTTGTGCCTGTCTGTGGAGAATGTGTTTAACTTTATTAACTGCTGTAAGAATCTGCTGCTTGTGGTGAAATGGCCAGAGGACAAGGTAATGGCTGCCTCAAAACACCTGCCCTAAAGCGGTTGTTAAAAGCGGTGCCCCCACGCGAATGTTGGGATTTGAAGTGGAAATTGAGACACAAAGGGCACCTGCAGCTGTGAAACACAAATGGAAAACTCAGGTGACACTGGACTTTGGAGGGGCGAACAACACATAATCCGTTAGAATTTAAGTGTGAAGTTGGATGCTGTCTGTATTTGTAAATTCCAATGGGGCGAGGAGGAAGAGCTCATCACTCTGCCCTGGAGCCAAACTTCAGTGGAGCACAAGTTACCAAGGTGGGGATCATGGACACTGTTAATATTCGTGACATCCTGTCAGTCCATCATTGAACAGCAGAGCTTGAATAGTCACGGTGGCTGGGAGGTAAAGAGTCCTACTGGTAGAGAGCATACCGGGCCAGCGGTCTCCTTCTGGGCCAATCGGGAGGCGTTGGGTCAGTAGAGGTGGCCGAGGATAAGCAGAAACGGAATAAAGCTAAAACGATAGAAGTAATGTTAGTACAACAATTAGCAGGCCTCATTGAACAAGTGAGTGCCTCCACAAGTAGGTGGAGAAAGGACCAGGACCAGGTTAGAGAACTGGAAGGCAGAACTAAAAGAAAAGAGAATTCACAATAGGAAAAATCCGAGGAGCGAGAGAAATTAACAGTCTCCCCTCCTATGAAACTGTCCAGCATGAGCTACCTGCTCCCTGTGTTGGACAAACCGTGCAGGTGTATTAATTAGCACCCGTTACCAGAAGAGGGACAGAGTCCCAAACAAAAGCGAATTATACACCCTTCACCCCAGGAGAGAGGCAGCAGATTATGTTTCCCTGGGAAAATTACAACGCCGGAGTGCAAACGCCAATATCTTGAAAGAGCTGGAAAGTGCATGGGTAGGACACTAACTACACTTAAATGACGAACACCAGCTCGTCAGGACAACATGACCAGCAGGCAATTGGAGGCAGGTAGCGAGCGAATCCGACACCACGGCAGTCCTAGACTTTACGGGAGGGCGGTGGACAAATGTCTTCGCCCTCACATCAGAAATAGTTGTCCAGCAGGCCCCCTTTACAGACGCTAAACAAGAAATCTAGAGGGTTCTACAGACTTTACGGGAGGGCGGTGGACAAATGTCTTCGCCCTCACATCAGAAATAGTTGTCCAGCAGGCCCCCTTTACAAGACGCTAAACAAGAAATCTAGAGGGTTCTACGAAATGCTCCCACAAACTGGAGCAGGATTACGAACACTAAGAAACGTAAAGGGGAAGGTGCCCCTGAATATGGGGAACGATTAGTTAAAATATATCAAGAATGTTCAGGGCAAGCAAACCCAGATCGAGGGGACCAGGTATTCATCCAAGCCTATAATGATGGGTTCTCGAGCGTCCACCAAACCATCCTGAATAAGATAGTAATAATGCCCCAGGATTAGGACTACCTAGTTGAGTGGGTAGAAGTGGAGATTAGAGTCAAGATTAAAGTGATGCTGAGAAAGCACAACAGACCATGCAGCATCCGGCGAGAAAGAAAATCGATGTTTTGGGCAAAAGCCACTCACCGGGGGTGGAAAGATAAATGGGAGGGTTGGAGCAGGGGAAAATGTAGCTGAGATTGCAATTGGTGGATGGAGGTAGAGGTAAAGGTGAAAGGAGAAGATGGTGGATTGTTGAGGTGGGAAGGACAATTGACGGTTAGGGATGGTACAGAGCTGGAAATTTGGAACTGGGTGTAAGGTGGGGGAAAAGGGAAATGAGGAAACTGGTGAAGTCCACATTGATGCCATGGGGTTGAAGGGTCCCAAGGTGGAAGATGGGCGTTGTTCCTCCAGGGGGCCGTGTGGTGACAGAATGTTGATGGATGAGGTCTCGGACGTGCAATGTCCTCGGCAGGGTGAGAGGAGAGGTGAAATGTTTGGCCACGGGGCGATGCGGTTGATTGGTGCGGCCGTTCTGGAGATATTCTCTGAAGTGCTCTGCGAGAAGGTTTACAGTCTC
>NW_025188840.1:0-3174 GCF_004010195.1 Chiloscyllium plagiosum | reverse complement strand
AATCTCCCCCCCCATCCCCACACCAGCCTCTGGGGTGACCGGACAGGGCAGGTATTGGAAAAAAATCGGAACAGGAGGCAGCCATTTGGCCCCTCGAGGCTGGGATCATGGTCAGTCTGACAACCTTTCCCTGGAACCCGACTTCCCAACTGATCTGGAATCGATCTCGGCCCTAAGTGTACCCAAGGACTCGGCCCCCCCGCCCCAGTTCCCTGTGACAAGGAGTTCCACAGATCCTCATCTCGTCTGAAATTGGTGCCCCCTCATTCTGAGACTGTGCCCTCTAGTACCAGACTCTCCCATGAGGGAGAAACATCCTCTCAGCATTGACCCTGTCAAGACCCACAATGAGATCACCTCTCATTCTGCGAGACCCCAATGAGTACAATCCCAACCTCTTTAACCTTGAGTCATAAAGACAATCCCTCCATACCAGGGACCATCCGAGGGACCCTTCTCCGAACTGCCTCCAACGAAATGATAACTTTCCTTAAATAAGCTGAGGTGCTGTGGAGGGACGCGAACGAGGGTGGGGAGGTCACTGTTCAAAAACAACACTTACACACGCTTCACAAATTGACCACAATCAGCTCAATGTGAGGCAGCACAGACCCCACATTCAGCCACACTCCAGGCCAGTGACATCAAACGATGACAGTGTGTGGGGTTCAGAGTGACTGCACCTACATTAGACACTGGAGTGAGAGATTAGAGCAGGACAGGGGCTATAGGAAGATCAAAACTTTAAATGTCTCTGCAGTGTACTTGTTTTTCAGGGTGCAGTCACAGCACCATGTAAAACCAAGAGACATATGCAGCAAGTCAACTTAGTGCCTCACAAATCATGCCACGACAAAATGGCACACAGGGTATCAAAGATTCAATTGGTGTCACTCCCATGCACACAACGCAGAGCTGAGGGAGCGCCGCGCTGTCGGAGGGTCAGTACTGAGGGTGTGCCGCACTGTCGGAGGGTCAGTACTGAGGGAGCGCCGCACTGTCGGAGGGCCCGTACTGAGGGAGCGCCGCACTGTCGGAGGGCCCGTACTGAGGGAGCGCCGCACTGTCGGAGGGCCCGTACTGAGGGAGCGGCGCTGTGGGAGGGTCGGTGCTGAGGGAGTGCCGCGCTGTGGGAGGGTCGGTGCTGAGGGAGTGCCGCGCTGTGGGAGGGTCGGTGCTGAGGGAGTGCCGCGCTGTGGGAGGGTCGGTGCTGAGGGAGTGCCGCGCTGTGGGAGGGTCGGTGCTGAGGGAGTGCCGCGCTGTGGGAGGGTCGGTGCTGAGGGAGTGCCGCGCTGTGGGAGGGTCGGTGCTGAGGGAGTGCCGCGCTGTGGGAGGGTCGGTGCTGAGGGAGTGCCGCGCTGTGGGAGGGTCGGTGCTGAGGGAGTGCCGCGCTGTGGGAGGGTCGGTGCTGAGGGAGTGCCGCGCTGTGGGAGGGTCGGTGCTGAGGGAGTGCCGCGCTGTGGGAGGGTCGGTGCTGAGGGAGTGCCGCGCTGTGGGAGGGTCGGTGCTGAGGGAGTGCCGCGCTGTGGGAGGGTCGGTGCTGAGGGAGTGCCGCGCTGTGGGAGGGTCGGTGCTGAGGGAGTGCCGCGCTGTGGGAGGGTCGGTGCTGAGGGAGTGCCGCGCTGTGGGAGGGTCGGTGCTGAGGGAGTGCCGCGCTGTGGGAGGGTCGGTGCTGAGGGAGTGCCGCGCTGTGGGAGGGTCGGTGCTGAGGGAGTGCCGCGCTGTGGGAGGGTCGGTGCTGAGGGAGTGCCGCGCTGTGGGAGGGTCGGTGCTGAGGGAGTGCCGCGCTGTGGGAGGGTCGGTGCTGAGGGAGTGCCGCGCTGTGGGAGGGTCGGTGCTGAGGGAGTGCCGCGCTGTGGGAGGGTCGGTGCTGAGGGAGTGCCGCGCTGTGGGAGGGTCGGTGCTGAGGGAGTGCCGCGCTGTGGGAGGGTCGGTGCTGAGGGAGTGCCGCGCTGTGGGAGGGTCGGTGCTGAGGGAGTGCCGCGCTGTGGGAGGGTCGGTGCTGAGGGAGTGCCGCGCTGTGGGAGGGTCGGTGCTGAGGGAGTGCCGCGCTGTGGGAGGGTCGGTGCTGAGGGAGTGCCGCGCTGTGGGAGGGTCGGTGCTGAGGGAGTGCCGCGCTGTGGGAGGGTCGGTGCTGAGGGAGTGCCGCGCTATGGGAGGGTCGGTGCTGAGGGAGTGCTGCGCTGTCGGAGGATCGGTTCTGAGGGACGAGGACTCAGAGACAGCTATTGGGTGGATATGGAAGATCTCGTTCCCCATCCTGCAGTGTCCAGGCCGACACTGACCATTAACCAGCACCTGGGGGACAAACCACTCAGCAAATCATTACAGCGCGTCCACCCTGGTGTGGGCTGTCTGACCATTGGTGTGTGTAGTTTCCATTCCATCTATATGTTAACAATATACACCTGTGGGTGTTAATGTCTGTCAATGTAAGTGTGCATCAAAAGCACATCCTCAAGTCCTGGAGATGTACAGCACTGAAAGAGACCCTTCGGTCCAACCCGTCAATGCCGACCAGATATCCCAACCTAATCTAGTCCCACCTGCCAGCCCCCGGCCCATATCCCTCCAAACCCTTCCTATTCATGTCCCCATCCAGATGCCTTTTAAATGTTGCAATTGTACCAGCCTCCATCTCTTCCTCTGGCAGCTCATTCCACACACGTACCACCCTCTGGGTGAAAAAGTTGCCCCTTAGGTCTCTTTTATATCTTTCCCCTCTCACCCTAAACCTATGCCCCTCTATTTCTGGACTCCCCGACCCCAGGGAAAAGACTTTCCCTATTTACCCGATCCACACCTCTCATGATTTTGTAAACCTCTATAAGGTCACCCCCCTCAGCCCCCGATGCTCCAGGGAAAACAGCCCCAGCCTGTTCAGCCTCTCCCTGTAGCTCAAACCCTCCAACCCTGGCAACACCCTTGTAAACCTTTGATGCCAGCATGTGTTGGTGTGTGTGTTTGTGTGCGCGTACGTTGCAGACAGAGACAGAAAGGCCGCGCGCGGGGTAGGAGGTGGGGGCCAGTAAAAGATATTTGTCATTTCGCGGTTTTTATTGCACTTTGAGGAGGGTGGGGAGAGATATAGAACAGAGCGCGTTCAGTACGACTCCCACCCTGAGCTCCTCTCTACAAGTGGGCAGACCCCAGGCCACGCCAGACTCTGGGTGG
>NW_025188839.1:0-3173 GCF_004010195.1 Chiloscyllium plagiosum | reverse complement strand
GAATTAATTAGAGACAGGAAAAGAAAATAAGTACATGGAACGTGTCATTTCACTAACTTCAATGGAATTCAGGTAAAAACAAATGTGACCCACACATTTGACAAAGAGTTGTTAACACTCAATGGGATATTTATATATTTGATGAATAATGAGGTATCTGTGGATTGTTATAGATTAGATTACTTACAGTGTGGAAACAGGCCCTTCGGCCCAACAGGTCCACACCGACCCTCCGAAGAGCAACCCACCCCGACCCATTCCCCTACACCTAACACTACGGGCAATTTAGCATGGCCAATTGACCTAACCTGCACATCTTTGGACTATGGGAGTAAACTGGAGCAACCGGAGGAAACCCTCGCAGACACGGGGAGAATGTGCAAACTCCACACAGACAGTTGCCTGAGGCGGGAATTGAACCCAGGTCTCTGGCGCTGATTAGATTACTTACAGTGTGGAAACAGGCCCTTCGGCCCAACAAGTTCACACCGCCCCGCTGAAGCGCAACCCACCCATACCCCTAACCTAACACTACGGGCAATTTAGCTTGGCCAATTCACCTGACCTGCACATCTTTGGACTGTGGGAGGAAACCGGAGCACCCGGAGGAAACCCACGCAGACACGTGGAGAACGTGCAAACTCCACACAGTCAGTCGCCTAAGGTGGGAATTGAACCCGGGTCTCTGGCGCTGTGAGGCAGCAGTGGTAACCACTGTGCCACCGTGCCCACCGTGTTGTGACTGTCATCTTATAAGAAGCTCTAAATTATTTGCATAAGTCTTCAAACAAGATTGAATTATAGACAGGCCAATGATTTAGTCATCTCTGGGATTGCAAAGTAAAGACTGGCAGAAGGAGAGCTGAAACAAATCAGACTCCTCCCAGCTAATTTCAGGAGTCATGTGTTAAATTGTCAGTGATGTGCCGTGAGGACCTTACCAACAGCTGAGCGGACCAATATCACAGGGAAAACCACCATCAGCTGGGGTCTCTGCTTAACCAACGTCTCCATCTCAGCAAAGGTGGCGCTGGAGTGTTGTACTGGATGGGGACTCAGGTTCTGGACCAACTGGAGGCAAACACAGGCTGATAGTCCTTATCCAGTCTCGCAGTTCAGGAAAGCAACGATTACAGCTCGTTAATTCCTCTTTAGTAAAATGCTTATCAGTCTCTGCTTAAAGCTGAAAGATTCTTTGAACTTCAAGTTCCAAGTACGCTTTGAAATTGAAAGTGAAATGAAAGAGATGTGGTTAGAGTTATGTTTGGACTCTCCAAACCTGAGCCGATCCAAATCCATTGTCTAAACCTGTCACCCAATTCCTAAACATCTGTATCCCTCTGCTCCCCACCGACTCCTGCATCTGTCCAGACGCATCTTAAATGAATCTGCTGTGCCAGCCTCGACCACCTCTGCTGGCAACGCGTTCCAAACACCCACCACCCTCTGTGTGAAGTACCTGCCACGTGTATCCCCCTTAAACCTTCCACCTCTCACCTTGAAAGCATGAGATTTCTGTTTTCAAGATGCATTCACGTTTAAGTCGCACTGATTTCCTGCATTTATATGCTGGAACTATAACATACCCATAAAAGACAGCATAGTCTCGATGAATCTTTCAGTTAACAAACTTGTGAGTTGTTCGTGTGTTTAGATATCATACCTTCAGTCAGATGAAATGTCGAACTACAATAGCACAATAGCATATTACTATCAGATACTCAGTGCGAAATACAAATAAAGTACACTTTTGGAAAGATACTTTCAATTCACTCCATCACCAAATTGAAAGTTATCTGTGTGATGTTGTTCTCAGGGAACAGATACAGTAACTTGGGATGACAGTGTCAATTCTCACATCGGCTGAGTTTACCATAAAACTCTTGCCACCTCAGATTTGTTCTTCACCAGTAACATGGTGACCCTCACATTAAATCACCCTGAATTGTCTCCGTCTAATGTGGGCAGCCCTATGATCCTCTCTGATGATGCCGATTTTACCAATAACTTACCATGAAATGGGAGGGGATATTGTAGGTGCTGAAAGTACTGTTAGAGCTGAGTGGTCTTGTAAGGATTGTTGGGCATTGCAGGAATAACAAGACTGTTCTGACGAAAGGATTAACACTTACTTTGAAGGTGACTGCCATTTGTGTTGGCGATAGAATTCTCAATAATTGTTCTGGCTGGAGGAACATTGACAGTTCGTGAAATTATTGAACTGCTGGAGTGTTTCTGAGTATGGATGCAGGTTAGCTCGTTGAGCTGGAAGTTTCATTTCCAAACGTTTCGTCACCCTACTGGGTATCACCTTCAGTAGGACTCAGGTGAAGCTTTGACCGGGACACACAGAAGATGTTACCTAGGATAGTGATGAAACGTCTGGAAATGAACCTTCCAGCTAAGCGAGCAAACGTACATCCAGAACCTCAACCTGAGCTACAAATCTTCTCAAAACTCGCTGTTTGTAAATATGGCAGAACAGAACATTATGGAGGGAAATGGGACCTTATTATGGAGGGAAATGGGACCTTATCCACTTTCGCTGAAATACTAGAAACTAATTCTGTGTTTTGAATGAACATAAAGAGCCCAATGATACAAAACCAAGTGAACCACTGCCAATGGATAACATCTAAGGTGCGCAGTCCTACCACATCCAATCGTGAGTGGTGGTGGACAATTAAACATCTCAGAAAAGGAGGTAGCTCCACTAATATCCCTGCCCACAACGATGGAACAGTCCAAAACCTTCATGGAAAAGATAAAGCTGAAGCATTTGGGAGCAATCTTCAGCCAGAAGGACAGAGACGATGCACCAATTTGGCCTCCCGTAGTTATCCCCAGGCAGATTTCAGCAAGTCGTCTTACGCTGTGAAAACTAGAAATGTTTGGAAGCACTTGAAAATATATTCTACACCGGGACTTCGGAGAACTAGAAAGAAGGCTGAAAAGCAGGACGTCCAGGGTGGTTATCTCCAGTTTGCTTCCAGTTCCTCGGGCTGGAGAGGACAGGAACAGGGAGATAATGGAGTTAAATGTGTGGCTGGGTAACTGGTGCAGGAAGCAAGGATTTAAATTCTTGGATCACTGGGGTATATTTAGCGATAAGGATAAATTATACAAGAGGGACAGGATGTACCTTAATAGGTGGCAGACCAGCATTCTGGCAG
>NW_025188838.1:0-3173 GCF_004010195.1 Chiloscyllium plagiosum | reverse complement strand
AATCTAATATTTTTGGGAGTATCTGCAGCCCTTCATAAAGTGGTGTGGTCCAGTTTGACAATGGAAGGATACACATTTTCTAGCCGCAATATAAGGGTCTCAGACAAGATTTTGAAATCAACATTTAAAAGTGAGATGGGCCGATAAGAAGCACAATCTTCCGGTGTCTTCGTTTTCTTAAGAATAAGAGAGACATGAACCTCTATTAAGGATGGTAGGAGTCAGTCGTGACCGTGTGAGTGACTAACATGGTAAGCATCGGCCCTGACAATAGGTTTATAAATTACACGTAAAACTCATTTGGAAATCCGTCAGGATCGGGCGCCTTTCCGCCCTGAAGCTGCTTTACACCCTCCAGCACTGACAATTAAGGCAAGACACTTATTTGTGGGTTACCCCTGGAATATTCAAGTTCTTGAAGAAAGACTGCATCTTAATCCACCGAACCTCATTATGCTCAGTCTAATATAATTCGGAGTAAAATCTCGGAAATGGTGCTTTAACCTTTATGCAATTGCAGGTAAGGGTTCCAGTACCTTCCCTGAGGCAATGGCTTTGAGGCTCTCTTTTCCACGCTAAATACTTGCCCGGCTTATCACCATACTCAAACAGCCTTTGTTTTGCAGAAGGTAGTTCCTTCTTGGCTGTCTGTGTGACCGTGGAATTCATTGTACACCGAAGTGTTGTGATCCTCTGCAGCCTAGCCACCGAGGGTCTATCACAATGCCCTCTCGGCTGCCTTCAACTGTGCCTGGAGCAAGCGTTCCTGCTCCAGCATCTGCCGCATCCTCAGGAATAATTATTCCTTTGGCATCAGCCTTAGCAATTTTCAATAGTATGGATGGGTTACTGGTTGAATCAAAATAAATGGCTAAGAAATATCTGAATTCATTGCAGAAATACTCAATGAACTTACTATCCTTAAGAATAAAGGGATCCATTCGGCAGTATCTTGAGCCTGCTATATTACCCTTAATTTTAACTAATTACTGCTGCATGGTCAGAAATGGTAATATTCCCAATTGTACAGAACACCACTGAATCGAAGATTGCTGCAAGGTGAGGAAGAGATCAACCTAGTGTGGCATTTCTGCGGGTTAAAAGGAAAAGGAAAATCCGTATGCATGGGGTGGATCTGCCTCCAAACATCCATCAGCCCCAGTTCCACACAAAAATCTAATAATTGCTGAGATTGTAAAGATGGTACTGGGGGCTTTTGGGCATTCTGTCCACCGTGGTGCAAAAGACAATTGAAGTCTCCTCCTACAATAATGAGCTGCGACGAAAGATTACTTAATTCGGAAATGCATATATCAGGAATTTAAGGCTGTGCACCAGGGTGCAATAACATTCAAAATACCGTTTCTTCCCCATATATATTTGAGGATTATGATCCTCCGTGGGTGCCTAATACAATCTCGTGATGTAAATGGAAGATTCTTCCTATCCAGTATGGCTTCTCCTCTACTCCTAGTCTTAAAAGACGAGAAATAAACCCGATCAAATCCGCCCTGCTGTAATGTCAAATGTTCCTTGTCATCAAGGTGCATCTCCTGCAATAGGACAATATCCACCCTCTCCTTTTTAAGGCTAGAAAGTACTTCTTTCCTCTTAACTGCCACCCCTTAATGCTACAAATACACCATTTAAGCATGACATTAGCCAGAACACACTGGAACAACTTTTGAACTCCTGAGAAGAAGAACTTGAATTACAAATCGCTGAGCGTCAATGAAAAACGACTCATAGACCCTAAAAGAAACATACTAACTAAAGCTACTACAACTAACAAGCTCGCCAAACGTCCCATAACTAAATACATACAAAAAAAAAGGATACAACGTGGCAATGGCACTCAGGAGGGGCATTTACCACCCCCCCCTCCGCCCACTGGGGGCATTTGCACGTCACAAATCTTTATCTTCTGCCCCATTATCAATACTGCATCCATGGATTGAACTGCCCTTTGGTAGACATTCGGTCATCATGATCACCTTCATAACTCCCTCCAGCTTGAGCGGAACCCGACACACAAACTAAGCAAGAGAAAAACGAGTAGTAATATTAATGAAGTTAAAAGTGTGTACTCTCCCCAGCCCCGACTATAATTTAACACTACTTCATACAAGAAAGATTCAACAAGCTTTCTTTAAAACGAGAGAAACATAATTATCGATATCCATTAAAGCATCCAGTCTGCTTTATAGTGTCCACAAAGTTTTCGCGTCCTCTGGAGTATCAATGGATCTATTGAAAGATCCACCAGTGCGTAGAACTATTAAAAGCATATGGAGAACCCCTGCGTTCATGAAGGAATACTGAATCTCAAGTTCCTTTAGTCTTCTCTTGATATCATCAAAAGAGTTTCTTTCCTGAATCACTGCCGCTGAAAAGACCTGAAAGAACATAATCCTGGAGCCCTCGTCGGATCTTTTCCCTGTGTTATGGAAGCTTCCATAAGTCTTTGATTGTCTCTGCAACTACGTAATCGCACAAGGACAGGGTGAGGGCGCTGGTCTGACCTGCGCTCCGTAATCCGATCAACTGCCTCACTCTTCACCCGTCACTCTTCAGCTTCGAAGTGAAGGAACACGGCAGCCAGTTCTGGAAAAAAAATCTCACTGGCTGAACACCTTATGTCTCCAGCAGACCGATGATATGAACATTCTTCCTTCTGCATCTGTTTCGAGGTCGTTACCTTGTTCAGCTAAGGTACGGACCTGTTTTTCAAGGGCGAGGATCCGTTCCTTAGAGGAATCGATCACAGACTCTGTCCCTGTAGTTTGGCGCTCGACCTCATCCGTTCTGTTTCCAAGGCTTTCAATTTGCTGCTCATGTTTGTGGAGCACGGCTGAGAGTGGTTCTAGCCTCCTGCTTAACTTTTCGTCAATCATGCCTTCAATCATTTCACGTAACTTGGTGAACTCGGTCACCAAGACCTGGTGAGTAACTGGGCCATCGAACGAGCAGAGGGAGTTGCAGATGCGGCCACAGGCATGCTGACAGCTTCTGACGGGTGCACCGCTTGTTGGGACTTACTTGATCCTTTCCCATGTGGTCATTTCCACTTGACAAAATGGCATTAGTAAGGATTCTATAGCTCTTTTAGTGTTAACTTTTAAGTAAATGACTGTGGTGGCGTGGGGTTGAGCATCATTGTGATGCAGAGCTCA
>NW_025188837.1:2524-3173 GCF_004010195.1 Chiloscyllium plagiosum | reverse complement strand
TTACCCCTTACCTAACACTACGGGCAATTTAGGCCCTGCTGGGGTTTGAAGCAACACTTACATTTCCGATTGTGCTGGGGCTTGAAGCAACACTTACATATCCGATAGTGCTGTGGCTTTAAGCAACACTTACATATCCGATAGTGCTGGGGTTTGAAGCAACACTTACATATCCGATAGTGCTGGGGTTTGAAGCAACACTTACATATCCGATAGTGCTGTGGCTTGAAGCAACCCTTAGATTTCCGATTGTGCTGTGGCTTGAAGCAGCACTTACACATCCGATTGTGCTGTGGCTTGAAGCAGCACTTACATATCCGATTATGCTGTGGCATGAAGCAACACTGACATATCCGATAGTGCTGGGGCTTGAAGTAACACTTACATATCCGATAGTGCTGGGGCTTAAAGCAACACTTACATATCCGATAGTGCTGGGGCTTGAAGCAGCACTTACATATCCGATAGTGCTGGGGTTTGAAGCAACACTTACATATCCGATAGTGCTGGGGCTTGAAGCAACACTTACAGATCCAATAGTGCTGGGGCTTGAAGCAGCACTTACATATCCAATAGTGTTGGGGCTTGAAGCAACACTTACATATCCGATAATGTTGGGGTTGAAGCAGCACTTACATATCAGATAGTG
>NW_025188837.1:0-1810 GCF_004010195.1 Chiloscyllium plagiosum | reverse complement strand
TTTGAAGCAACATTTACATATCCGATAGTGTTGAGGCTTCAAGCAACACTTAGATATCCGATAGTGCTGGGGCTTGAAGCAGCACTTACATATCCGATAGTGCTGGGGCTTGAAGCAACACTTACATATCCGATAGTGCTGGGACTTGAATCAACACTTACTTATCCGATAGTGCTGGGGTTTGAAGCAACACTTACATATCCGATAGTGCTGGGGCTTGAAGCAGCACTTACATATCCGATAGTACTGGGGCTTGAAGAACCCCTACATATCAGATAGTGCTGGGGCTTGAAGCAACACTTACATATCCGATAGTGCTCGGGCTTGAAGCAACACTTACATATCCGATAGTGCTGGGGCTTGAAGCAACACTTACATATCCGATAGTGCTAGGGCTTGAAGCAACACTTACATATCTGATAGTGCTGGGGCTTGAAGCAGCACTTACATATCCGATTGTGCTGGGGCTTGAAGCAACACTTACATATCCGATAGTGTTGGCGTTTGAAGCAACACTTACATATCCGATAGTGCTGGGTCTTTAGTCAACACTTACATATCCGATAGAGCTGGGGTTGAAGCAACACTTACAAATCCGACAATGCTCGGGCTTGAAGCAACACTTATATATCCGATAGTGCTGGGGCTTGAAGCAACACTTACATATCCGATAGTGTTCGGGTTTGAAGCAGCACATACGTATCCGATAGTGTTGGGGCTTGAAGCAACATTTACTTCTCCGATAGTGATGGGGGTTGAAGCATCACTTACATATCTGATAGTGCTGGGGCTTAAAACAGCACTTACATATCCGATAGTGCTGGGGTTTGATGCAACACTTACATATCCGATAGTGCTGGGGCTTGAAGCAGCACTTACATATCCGATAGTGCTTGGGCTTGAAGCAACATTTACATATCCGATAGTGCTGCGGCTTGAAGCAACACTTACATATCCAATATTTCTGGGGCTTTAAGCAAAACTGACATATCCGATAGTGCTGGGGCTTGAAGCAGCACTTACATATCTGATTGTGCTGGGGCTTGAAGCAACATTTACATATCCGACAGTGCTGGGGTTTGAAGCAACACTTACATATCCGATAGTGCTGGGGCTGGA
Organism: Chiloscyllium plagiosum; assembly: GCF_004010195.1. Lineage (NCBI taxonomy): Eukaryota > Metazoa > Chordata > Chondrichthyes > Orectolobiformes > Hemiscylliidae > Chiloscyllium > Chiloscyllium plagiosum. The sequence goes on along the minus strand of NW_025188837.1, from coordinate 691 downwards.
AGCAACACTTACATATCCGATAGTGCTGGGATTTGAAGCAACACTTACATATCCGATAGTTCTGGGGCTTGAAGCAGCACTTAAGCATCCGATAGTGCTGGGTCTTAAAGCAACATTTACATATCCGATAGTGCTGGGGCTTGAAGAAACACTTACAAATCCGATAGTGCTGGGGTTTGAAGCAACACTTACATATCCGATAGTGCTGGGGCTTGAAGCAACTCTTACATATCCGATACTGTTGGGGCTTGAAGCAACACTTACATATCCGATTGTTTTGGGGCTTGAATCAACACTTACATATCCGATAGTGCTGGAGTTTGAAGCAACACTTACATATCCGATAGTGCTGGGGCTTGATGCAGCTCTTCATATCCGATAGAGCTGGGGCTTGAAGCAACACTTACATATCCGATAGTGCTAGGGCTTAAAGCAGCACTTACATATCCGATAGTGCTGGGGCTTGAAGCAGCACTTACATATCCGATAGTGCTGGGGTTTGAAGCAACACTTACATATCCGATAGTACTGGGGCTTGATGCAGCTCTTCATATCCGATAGAGCTGGGGCTTGAAGCAACACTTACATATCCGATAGTGCTGGGGCTTGAAGCAACACTTACATATCCGATAGTAGTAGGGCTTGAAGCAGCACTTATATATCCGATAGTGCTGGGGCTTGAAGCAGCACT
>NW_025188836.1:0-3173 GCF_004010195.1 Chiloscyllium plagiosum | reverse complement strand
AGGAGACTGGATTGTGAGCAGCATGTACAGGAGAGTGGATTGTGAGCAGCGTGTACAGGAGACTGGATTGTGAGCAGCGTGTGCAGGAGACAGGATCGTGAGCAGCATGTACAGGAGACTGGATTGTGAGCAGCGTGTGCAGGAGACTGGATTGTGAGCAGTGTGTACAGGAGACTGGATTGTGAGCAGCATGTACAGGAGACTGGATTGTGAGCAGCATGTACAGGAGACTGGATTGTGAGCAGCATGTACAGGAGACTGGATTGTGAGCAGCATGTACAGGAGACTGGATTGTGAGCAGTGTGTATAGGAGACTGGATTGTGAGCAGTGTGTATAGGAGACTGGATTGTGAGCAGCGTGTACAGGTGACCGGATCGTGAGCAGTGTGTACAGGAGACTGCACAGAGTGATGTTCGGGAAAAATGCTGCTGCCCTCTGGGAGGTGTGTTTCGGGCCTTGGACAATGAGGAGGGAAGTGGTGAACAGCCATTGTTGTTGTTGTGTCATCATAGTATTACCAGACCATAGGGGCTACTCTCTCATTGGAGAGAAGTGCCTGGTGGTGGTTTAACCTGAGGGTCACCAGCCCTCAGGTGAGGGGAGAGGTTAAGAAGGAGAGTCCGAGAAGGAGAGTCCTTAATGATAACTTCAATCTGCTGATGGGAATTGAACCCATGCTGTTGGTATCACACTGCTCTGTAAACCAACCATCCAGCCAACTGGGCTAAAACAGATTCCCTCATGTCAATCGGGCACCCAGCCTCCTACGGGAATGTGAGAAAGGGTTAGGAGCGATGGAGGAGTGCACCACGGTGTCACAGAAAAAACGGTCCCTACGGACGCTGCAAGTGGAGGTGAGGAGAGGATGTGTTTGATGACAGTATCCTGCCAGTGGGTAGTGGGAGGGGTAGAGGGGTGCAAAGTGAGGATAACCAACCCTGTCATTGATGTCTCAAAGATGTGGGGTGGAGGGGTAAAGGCAATAGGTTTGTCATGGCTGAGTTTCCTGGCAACCAGAATGGTGGGGTGTGGTGGGGGGAAATGCCACGGTAGGCAGTGGATGGGGAAATCCTTGATCAAGGAGAAAGGAAGTCTCCTGTACATGAGATGACCTGTGGAAAACAGATGTGACGGACAGAGAAGCTGGGCGGACGGAACGGGATCCGTGCAGGAAGCAGGCTGTGAGGTGCTGTGGTCAGGGCATCTGTGGGAGGCAGTGGATGTTGGTGGACCCCACAGAAACAGTGAAGTCAAGGAAGGAAAGAGGCAGAGGTGAGGGTGAGAAAAGGTGTTTTGACAATTCACAAATGAACTTTAACCTAACTCGCTCATCAGCCAACTGCTACGCCAGTGATAAAATTGGCCAGTCTGTACGACTGGCATTCCATCTCATCCAGTAACTCTGTGCCCACTGGTACTTCATCCTGATAGTCATGGAGCTCTGCAGCACAGAAAGAGACCATTTGGTCCACTGGGTTTCTGCCAGTCAAAATCTGACTGTTTTAGTCCCATTTCCCAGCACTGGGCCCATCGCCCTGTATGCCTTGGCATCCCCAATGCACATCGGAATATTTTGTGAATGTAATGAGGGCTTCTTTCCCGACCATCCTTACAGCAGTGAGGATTCCCACCATCCTCGGAGTGAAACTGTATTTTTTCACACACCATCTGAACCCCTTAGCTTCAATCTTGCTGGGCTTTTTACAGATCGGTTTCAGGAACTACATTCCTTATTACCTTAACCCACAACAATCCAAACAAGAAATCGATAACTTGACCTCTCTCTGGGTAACGGATTTCAACAAATCCCATATCAGACTTCTTAATAGCTATCTTACATTTCTGGCTCTTCATTCAGGACAGCATGGTGGCTCAGTGGTTAGCACTGCTGCCCCTCAGCGCCAGAGGCCTGGGTTCAATTCCAGCCTCGGGCAACTGTTTCTATGGAGCTTCTCCCTGTGCCTGCGTGGGTTTCCTCACACAGTCTAAAGATCTGCAGGTCAGGTGAATTGGCCATGCTAAATTACCCATAGTGTTCAGGGATGTGCAGGTCAGGTGAATTGGCCATGCTAAATTACCCCATAGTGTTCAGGGATGTGCGGGTTAGTGTGAATTGGCCATGCTAAATTACCCATAGTGTTCCAGGATGTGTAGGTTAGGATGAATTGGCCATGCTAAATTACCCATAGTGTTCAGGGATGTGTAGGTTAGGGTGAATTGGCCATGCTAAATTACCCATAGTGTTCAGGGATGTGTAGGTTAGGTCCATTAGTCAGGTGTAAATGCAGTGTAGTAAAGTAGGGGAATGGGTTTGGGTGGGATGCTCTTTCGAGGGCTGGTGTGGACTTGTTGGGCCGAAGGGCCTGTTTCCACACTGCGGGGATTCTAAGTTGATTCCAGTCTCCTTGGAATATCGGAAACATCTTCTCTCCATCGGCACTATCTAATCTGTATATCATCTTACATGTCTCTAAAAGGGTCACTTCTCAGCCTTCCAACTGGAGGGTACCTCAGCACTATCCTCTCTCCCTCGCGCAGGCTAACACCCTCGTTCTCTAGTTGCTTCCACACAATTCAGGCCCAGAGTGTCTGCAGCATCATCAAACCCTACTCAGGACAGAACTATTCTTCTAAGAAACTCACAGCAGCCTTAAGATTATAGATACCCTTTGTGAAAGATAGATTACATTGGGCATACAGCACAGAAACAGGCCATTCAGCCCAACAACTCATGACTGTGTTTACAATCTACAAGAGCTGTCTCCTGCTATCTAACCCCATCAGCAAATCTTAATACCCTTCCTTCCCACACCTTTGGGTAAGAGGATCACTACTCCCTGGGCTGCTGCTGAATTGTACTTTGCTCGATCCTAAGATTTAGAGAGAGGTTCCTTTGAGGGGGCTTTGAGCTTTTCTCTGTAACCCTGGAGAGACTTGCAAATTCAACGGCTATCCATCGAAAACCTCAACCGGGCTTACCGAGCCCACACCCCAAAGAGCGTGTGAGGGAGGGGGAACAGGCAAGGGAGCAAGAGCACGCGAGGGAGGGGAGCAGACGAGGGAGCATGTGAGAGTCAGAATGCATGAGTGTGTGTGAGCGAGTGAAAGAGTCTGTGTGTGTGAGAGAGAGAAGGTGATTGTGTGTGTGTGAGTGAGAGAGACAGAGAGACAG
>NW_025188835.1:0-3173 GCF_004010195.1 Chiloscyllium plagiosum | reverse complement strand
TGAAGTATTCCTGATTCCCAGCAGCTGCCTGGCTCCCTCTTCACACTCATTCAGATCCTTCCGAAAGGGCGTTCCACCCTTCAACCCTGAACACACATTCAATAAATACTTTGAGCTCCCTGGTTAGTTTGGGGAAGGCTTGTTGGGGAGTTGGATGGTCTTCACTCCCCCAGTTCATATTGAATTGAAGCCCAACATCTGCTGATTCCAAGAGCCACAAGCTGCTGCTGTGTAAATGAATAGAATCGTTCTTGTGAAATCATTCATGAAGAATGTGGACAAATCAACCAGAAACAATGATTTATTTTTACACTCTACAATTATCAGTATTTGCAGCTAAAAATCTGTTCCTACTTATCATCAATATTTATAACCATAAATACGTCATTGTGGTAAGAAAATAAAGGGACAATATAGAAGAGATTAAGTTTGCTCAGACTGGTTAAAGTACAAAACAGATCAGTTCAGCTTCATATTGGTTAGAATAAAAACTGAGCAGCAAGAGGGAAATGGTGAGATTCTTTGTCCACATAAAAAATACAGTTGCAAATTTTATACAGATATGTACATCATCACTAACAATTGTTGACAAAAAGTGCAGAATTGATCCACTTCCTGCATTACAAAAACTCACTCAAAGAGGGTTCAGGATGTTGCTACATTTCAGGTCAATCAGTGACCCACTGAAGACAGTGAAGATGAGAAAGTGTGAGGGAGGAACCATCTGTGAAGATCCCTCTGACGGTGACACTGCTCACATTTCTGAGACAGGATGGAAACATGACTTGAGAAGGTCCCACTTGAAGAATCAGGATCCAAACCTGGGGATCTGGGATTCACTGTTCAACCTGTGGAAACAGAATTCCAGGAAAATATCGATCTCAGTCCCGAACGAACTGGGTGTGAGCAATGAGCTGTAATTCTGTGTGTCTGCTTTGATATGGAAGGATGGACAATGATGTCCATGTTCACACTGGAACACGAGAATTCCACTATTTCATGATGAGGCTTCGGGAATATGTTGCAGTGGGGCCCAGGAAACCCACAAGGTCAGGAATGGACGGACACAAGGCAATCACTTCAGGGTGGGGAGGGGAGTGAAATTAGTCTGACAGGGTTTAACAGTGACTGGGAGGGTGGGACAGGGTCAGGAGAGATGTGAAAGAGTTACAAATAAGTCTACGGAAGGAAGTTGATAAATCACTCACTGAATCTGAAGAAGCTGGAACAGAGACATCAGAAGCTCAGAAAATAAAAACAGAATGTGAGAAATGGAACAAAGTATAAAATGAGACAGTGTGAGATATTCTGTATCACTCACTGGACCCAGGATTCAATCACCCTCAGCATTAATTAACCAGACTCACACAGCACAGTACAGAGGGAGTCAAAGGTGAAGGAGGGGAGGGAGAGGGATTGGGAATGAGGGAATGGCATATGGCAATTGAAGGAGAGGGAAAGGGTGGAATGGAGCTGAGGAAGAGGAGGATAAGGTATTGGTGATTGAGGAACTGCACCATGAGGATTCTGATGTGTGTCACCCTGAGGCACACTGAGGGGCATGTAACTCTACACCTTCCAATCCCTCTCCCATCATTCCCAACACTCTGTCCCCTCAGTCACTTACTGGGAGCTGTTGTGTAGGTCCCACTTGATGAACCTGCAGAAACAAAATAAATGTCCATTAGACTGGGGAATGATCCATTCTCAGAGAGTGAGAACACAACAACTGTGAGGGGATGGAGATTGTGTCAGTAATCCTCATTCCCACACTCCCCTCTATCCTTACACCTTATGGAGATTCTGGAGATTTCTCCCATCCCATTGATATTCAGTCAGTGAGGATGAGAGTGTGTGTGATGGGTTTAATGATCAATATTAGACCTGGTCGGGGCCAATCACACAAAGGACGATCAGACAGGGGACAGGACGTGTGTATGTGTGGGTTTATTCAGTTCCATTCCCCACAGTGCCCTGTACTCCCAGTACAGGAGATTCCCCCACACTCACTCTGTCCCCTCAGTTCCACATTCCCCTCCCTCTGAATCTTACCTCTCCAGGGCCTTTTCCAGATGATTATTCCAAATATTGCAGCCATTGCAGCCAATAATCCAATCAAAAGTACAAGATGGATATGTTCCACACAGTTTTGTCGGATTTCTGAAACACAATGTAATAATATAAGCATTGCCTCTGTTCCCATTTCTAGTCCCAGTTCCGTGTTGATTGAGACCATTGTAACAGATCCTGCCCATTGGGAACTGTTGGGATTGGTTGACACATTGTATTGGATCTCACCCAAATTCACTCTCCAAACGCCTGTTCCTTTATTAATGGGTTGTACACACTGTTATGAAGTTGAAGGTGTGTCCTGTACCTTGAAGAGAGAGTGCAAGCTGGCAAACACCGGTCATGTCACAGTGTGCTGGAAAATTAAAAATGTAACATTTGGCTGTGAAACAAACAGCTGAGCGTGGTTGTTATGTTTTCACACCAATTTGAATTAAACCAATCAGTTTAAATTATGCCCTAAGGTATTAAAATCCTATCAACTTTGAATTTTACTGTTTTGACAACATTGATCCAATGAGACAACCCCATGGTTTGGAGTATAAAAAGCAGGCATTTTGGACAGTTAGCCAGAGAGACAATGAGCACCTTCTGCCATACAGACTGCCCACAACCTTTCTTTCTGAAAGGTACCTTTTCATATGAAACAGCTTTGCAGCAGAAGATCAAAGATGACCCAGGGAAAGCTACAGAGGAGGATGGACACCGCTGGCTGGTTTTGAAAACAGATTTGCTGTAAATTTAATAGGGGTTTTCTTGGATCGGTATATTGTGAAAGAGTGGGAGGTAGACAATAAATCTCAAAGAAAGGAGGCTTACAGTTGTAAATAATTGTAGTTCAATGTTCACTTTTGGAGTTAAAGAATAACATTGTTATTTTTCATTAAATAGTGGAATTTGGGTAGTTTTCTGTCACTTATACTTTAACAGATTACCAGGCGAGGTGAGCTTTTCTGTGTGTTTGGTTTAAGTAGCAGAAGAGCTTATCCCATGTTGCAACAACACACAGACACACACACACAGAACACACACAGAACACACACAGAACACACACAGAACACACACACTATCCTTACCCCACTGATAGAGCTGGGCCTCTGCCA
>NW_025188834.1:0-3173 GCF_004010195.1 Chiloscyllium plagiosum | reverse complement strand
CCTCACTATCAAACCAGCAGATAAAGGGGGTGCTGTGGTAGTCTGGCGCACTGACCGCTACACCGCTGAAGCCAGGGGCCAACTCGAAGACACGTCCTCCTACCGACCCCTCGACCATGACCCCACCCCCCATCACCAAACCATCAAATCCAAGCCCATACAGAACCTCATCACATCAGGAAATCTCTCATCCACATCTTCCAACCTCATAGTTCGGGAACACCGCACTGCCCGGTTCTATCTCCTTGCCAAGGTCCACAAGCCTGACCACTCTGGCTGACCCATTGTCTCAGCATGCTCTTGCCCCGCCGAACTCATCTCCACCTACCTTGACACTGTCCTCACCCCCCAATCCTGGAACTTGCCACATATGTTCTAGATACCATCCACGCCCTAGTCTACCTCCAAGACTTCCGTTTCCCCGGCCCCCAACGCCTCATCTTCACCAAGGAAATCCAATCCATCTACACCTACATCCGCCATGACCAGGGCCTCCAAGCCCTCCATTCCTTCCACTCCCCACGTCCCGAACAGTACCTTTCCACCGACACTCTTCCGTTTGGCTGAACTGGTCCTCACCCTTAACAATTTCTCCTTTGATTCCTCCCACTTCCTCCAGATCAAAAGGGTAGACATTTACACACGTATGGGCCCCAGCTATGCCTGTCTTTGTTGGCTAAGTAGAACAGTCAATATTCTGTAATTACACCGGCACCACTCCCCACCTCTTCCTCCGTTACATAGATGACTGCATTGGCACCACCTCCTGCTCCCGCGAAGATGTTGAGCAGTTAATCAACTTCACCAATGTGCAAGACAGGGGACTCTGCGACCCCATCAGGCACTCTGCTTCCCTTCCCAAGAACAAAGACACGGAGGAGTTCGTCCAAAACTATTTATTCAATTCTGCAGAACCGGGTGTTACCTCAATGGCTTCCCACGAGGCACACACACAGATTGTAATCCCCGCACGTTATATACATGTAGGAGTGGGCGGGGCCTTCTACTGTCTCAGCCAATCAGTGTTAAAGTTCCCCACTGTCCTCCTGATGGATGAGATTATTTGGTCATTCACCCAGCCAATCAGTGTTCGAGTTCCCCGCTCCTCCCTTATATGGATGATGACGTACAGCCGTGGTTGCGGACGGTCCCTCAGCCACGAGGAAAGCTGTTTCCATTGTTCCATTCATGAAAATCTGGGGGAGTGTCTGCTCGTGCTGACTACAAGGTAGAGAAGACTAAAATGGTGGCTTTGTACTTACTATGTGCTTACTACAGCAGTTAATGATTTAAAAATTACACCACCCCCTACAAATCCCCCGTGTCTTTTCTTACGGTTTGTAATTTTTAAACTGGGAGTTTCTTCTCCAGGGCGTCCAATAGCTCCCGAGCTTGTCTATCAAGCTGCCCGTCTCTAATGCTACCCCCGCCCAAGAGGGATTCAGACCGTTCTATCTCGAGGTTCATCCTTTCGACCTGCCCATAAGGAACATCCCTCTTAGTAAGGGCGGTTTCGATCAGTCGCTGAGTTAACCCCCTGGCGCAGGGAATGATACAACACCCGAGGGCAGTTAGTACCCCTGCAACCACTATACATGAGACGAGAAAGGAAACGACCACCCCCTTCCATTTACCGAACCAAGCTTCCAACCAACCCGTGAGGCCAGAACCGATGCCCGAGTTTTCGGCGAGTTCATCCGCCAATGTGGTGAGCCCATCCAGGGCCGGGTATAATTAATGAACCTCTGCTGATTGTAGTAAATATAATTAATCCAATCCACGTTCTTATTGATGGTCACCCACCAGAACAGTGACGACTCAAAACCTGCCGCTATCTGGTTCCTAGCCTTGTATTCATCAGGAACACCCCTGGGGGCCCCTATGGCATCTAAATATATGTTATCATCAAAAGAGGTCTCCAAAGCCCTTAGTTCTTCTACTGGAACGGGGTTGCTCTTGTTTTTCGAATGCCAGGGTGAATGGGATGGCCAATTGAACGATTGCACAAGTGCCCGCCCATTTTTGGGGCAGGGTCGGTCGCAGAATCCTCCCACCACAGTACCACCAGAGGTCTGCCCTAGGCACATGAATGTGGGAGTAATTCCTGCCCCCGGTAGTTTCGTTGACCCGCCGAATTGACCTGCTGCACTTGTCAAATGTCCCCACATCATTGTCCCATTGCGGTCCCGTCTGAGAGACGCAGGCTTGGTGCGTACCCGTTACCCCTGTGAATGACGGAGGGCGGGGCGCCCCTTTAGACCTGACGGGAGGAAGCTTCAAACTTAAGGGTCGACAAGTGTGGTCGTTCCAGGCCTCTCGGTCCTGGTACAGCCTTATCATGCAGTCCAAGGCTTGTGGATGTTTCTCCCATCCCAGCGGGAATGGGACCACCTGAGGGTTAGGACGGGCACCCGTGCACGCGTAGCAATCACGCTTTTTCATGCTCCTTACCGTATATTTGACCCATTCCATCTAGGCATTCGCCTCCCCGTATCCCGTTTCTATTTCAAAGGTCCTTTCCAAGTCCATCACCTCAATTATCCTAACCTTTTCCTGCTCATCGGGGGTGGATGACGCCCCAGACTCAGCTTCAATGACCGTGATGGTTGTGCAGCACAGCTGCAACCCCTTCTGTCCTGCCTGGCCCCCAACCCTAATACCCAGGATCGTTCCATTAAGGCTCGTCCCATTGTTCCCCAAGGTCTTTATGGTCAGATAGAGTGGATTGCACTGATTCTGCTCACAATTCCGCCCAGGGGTGATGGGATCACGGACAATTGACACCATAGCCTGGACCCCGGGGGCCGGAGGCCTATTGATGCCTTCTTTTCCATGCAACTGTAATACTAACGTCTGACCCTGGAATCCCCTTTCTCTCTCTAGGTTACGCTTAGTCTGATTCAGTTCACTTTTAGTCGCACAGGGCACCAACCCACATAGGTCTAAACTAAGTGTCTGTGTTGGCTTGTTGGCGGGAACGGAGATGGAGAGGCACCGACGGTCCTCTGCCTGTTTTTTCCCAGAGGCCGAATTGGGTAACACGCACACTATGACCCAGCCGAAGGATAATGGCAAAGCAAGTTAACAATACGATTGACTGCATTTTGTTGCAACACTCGTGTCCGGCCGGAGGACACAGACCTTTAAACTCGCCAAAGTCCAATTAGTCTGTT
>NW_025188833.1:0-3172 GCF_004010195.1 Chiloscyllium plagiosum | reverse complement strand
TGAATTTTTAAAAAGATGATTACTCTTAGGAAAAAAAGACAAGGGGACATAACTCACTTCAAACCGTGACTTGGATGTGTACCTTACATGGACAGGATTTTTGTTAATATGGCAACAGGAGAAAAATAAATAAGATTAATATTGATTTATATTTCCATTCCATCTTGTCATCAACAATCCCTCTATTTGCTCCTTTCTCTCTATATCTCTCTCTTTCTCTTTCTGTTCAAATCCCTCCTATTCCCCTTCACAACAGACGTCCCTGTCACCAACATCAATCACACTATTTCCCAGTTGTGTGCAGTTCTGATGGATGGTCATTGGACTCGAAATCTCAATTCTACTTTTTCTCTCGATCCGAGGCTGCCAAATCTGCTCAGTTTCTCTGGCACTTCCTCATTCTCCTGATCTCTCGCATCATTTTTTTTCCCAACGTTTAGTGTTGTCATTAGATAGGATGTCTGCATCGCTGTTAAGGGCACCATTTGTTGACCTCACTAAATGCCCTTTAATGTGAGGCCATTCCGTAAAGCAGCATAAAGCAAAGCACATTGCTGTGGACCTGACGTCGTCTTTATCCAGGCCAGGTGATAATGTTAGATTTCTATACCAAAGGACATCAGTGAAATAGATTAACTTATCCACAAAATGCTAGTGGGGTTATATTAGTGAAATTCGCTTTTATATCCAGTTCCTATCATTTGAGTTTTAGTTTTCTCATCATCTGAGATAGTATTTGAAACAATGTCTTTAGTGTATAACCTGGACCACTGAATGACGTGGCCAGCGACATTACTATTCTGACACAGTGTACCTGACATGTAATTACTTTAGAGACAAGAACAAGGTCATGATGGAAACATTGTAATGGAAAGAGTGATTAGAAGAGAGCTGGAACCATGAAGTCTGAAATTTTCCAAGGCATGTAAAATGGTGTATTTAGCAACTGCACAAACGTCAAACTGGGGAATGAGGATAACATGGAGCTGGTGGTGGGTCTGTTTGATGATGGAGAGAATGTGAATACATAAATCAATTCAGGGCAAATAGATATTTCCGGATTGTGAACAGTCTTGTCCTCAGATGTGTGTGAGGGCGGGGGTGTGGGCGTTTTTGAAATTTGTGGTAATGAATGGACTTGCATTTGAAACTGAAGATAGTAGTTTCCAACTTTGCCATATATAGTTAACAGAAATAGCACTGAAGTTCACCATGGCTTATGGGATTGATAAATAGATAGAGATGGGGAGACTTACCAGGAACACCAACAATAACAAGCATGGGATAGTAACCAGCCTGAATAATCAGCAGTACACCGTATATCCGAAATGGTAATATGTTCCAAAACCTGGAAACAATTAAAAGACCAGAGGATAAACTCCTGTCCATTGTTGCAGCATTCCATCCTCGGGTTCTCAGATTCTGAGCCATTGGTGCAGCATTCCAGTCTACTGTTCTCAGATTCTGAACCATTGTTGGAACATTCCAGTCTACTGTTCCCAGATTCTGATCCATTGTTAGAACATTCCAGTCTACTCTCAGATTCTGAACTCTCCTCTCCCTGTCTCTGCAACTGCTGATTCCTGTTAGTGTTGAAGGTGATGTATCTGCTGGTACAATGGGATAAATTATTGCAAGAAGCTCCTTCCTAATAGAAGAGGGAAACCATCCAGCGACATCATTAGGATCCATGGAGACTGACATCAATAACATTCACTGAGCAAACAAATCCAGTTAACCCCTTTCAGTATGGTATAAATAATAACTGGATTTGATTGAATGTTGATATTGCTGACTCTTGATCACATCTCCCATCACCAATTCTTCTCGTGAAGTTAGTTGTGAGGGAGATGATGGATGTTTCCTTATCACAGGCAAGATGATTCCGCTGTATTGTCCGTTTGCAATGCTGTAACCACCTGAACACAGCCCCTCCCCCCCCTCCCCCCTCCCCCCAACACAGCCACCCACAAAATACAAAATCTAGATGTAGTTAAAGTGCTGATCTCTCCTCAACTAGACCAGACGCCAGCCAATAGATTCTCGCTGGGTATATTTTTCCTGAACATACACAGGAAGTGTGGATCTGTCTGGACATTCTTCTCTTTGCTCTAATAAAACAATGTTGAACCTTCAACACATAATTTGATGCAGCTTTGTTTTATATAAACTCACAAACATTTGAATACACTTCATTGTCTTCAAAGCAGTAAGATTTGCATGTATTGAATTCAGTCCAAAGCCATATGTGGCATATTGTCACAAAACCGGTCCTTTTACAAGGTTATGTTGTCTTTAATTTTTAAAGACGGTCTAAATGAACCAAGATCCCAATATGTCTGAACTTTGAACGTTTCATTGGGATCATTTTGTTTATATCTAAGAAGGCTTTCTCGTCTTTAATAGGAAACTTGTATAATCAAGAGGACTTGGCCAACTCTCTAACTGGACGAGTCTGATCGGTTCTGGAGTTAGTTAAGTCAGGGTCACTGTTGGAACTGGACGCTCTCCCCATCCATCTGCCCTTCTGACCTTATAACCTGTAAGCCTTTGTGTCAGTTTTACTCTTGGTGCTAAGGGGTTTGCTTATTGGGATTGTTGCAAGTATTTGGAACAGGATCCTAAAGTCTGGATCGCCTGTCAGGTTTATATAGAATCAGTTATTCAGGTATTCTATTTTGGGTTTCTTGTGTTTCATTCGGTAATTTGGTAAATAAATGCTATTTGTTTAAAACTCGGCAGTCTGACCAGTTAATTCAATCAAGAAAGATCCATTCTACACTAACTTTTAAGAAATAACAAAGTTACGGTCTGGGCTAGTTGCTTAAAATGTTCTGTGGGGTCGGGCCTGTTCCATAACAGAATGGAGGCCATTTGCGGGATTTAGGCAGCGAGTGGCAAGTATTAGTGTCTCCTATTCCGTGTGTTGATTTGGTGGGGACACAGAGCTTTAGACAGCAATTGCTCTTGCAGGAATCAAGGATGTTTTGGAGGTGGAAGATGTGACTTTGGGGTTTTTAACAAAATGCACATAAGTCCAAGTTGTGGGAATTAGTAGAAAAGCGTGTGTTGAAGCTAACTCCTAACGTGAGGAAAGATGAGATGATTGCAGCAGTATCTTAGCATTCCAATTTGCTGTAAACTCCATCAGGATCTGTAGAGATGAGCAAAC
>NW_025188832.1:0-3172 GCF_004010195.1 Chiloscyllium plagiosum | reverse complement strand
GTGACAGGCCTTGAACCTCAGGCAGTGACAGGGATTGAACCTCAGTCAGTGACAGGGATTGAACCTCAGTCAGTCACACAGGTTGAAACACAGTCAGTGAATGCGATTGAACCTCAGTCAGTGACAGGAATTGAGCCTCAGTCAGTGACAGGGATTGAATATCAGTCGGTGACACGGATTGAATCATATTCAGAGACAGAGATTGACCCTCAGTCAGTGACAGGGATTGAGACTCAGTCAGTGACAGGGATTGAGCCTCAAATAGTGACAGGATTGACCCTCAGTCAGTGACAGATATTGATTCTCAATCAGTGACAAGAAGTGAATCTCAGTCAGTGCCAGGGATTGAATCTCAGTCAGTGGTCGTAATTGCATCTCAGTTAGTGACAGTGTTTGAATCTCATTCAGTGACAAGAGTTGAATCTCAGTCAGTGACAGGGATTGAATCTCAGTCAGTGACAGGGATTTAATCTAATTCAGTAACAGGGATTGTATCACAGTCAGTGACAGGAATTGAATCTCAGTAGATGACAGGAATTTAATCTCAGTCCGTGGCAGGGATTGAACCTTAGTCAGTGACAGAGATTGAATCTCAGTTAATGACAGGCATTGAATCTCAGTCATTGACAGGGGTTGAGCCTCAGTCACTGACTGGGATTAAGCATTGTTCAGTGCCAGCGATTGAACCTCAGTCTGTGACAGGGATTGAATCTCAATCAGTGACAGGGATTGAATCTCAGTCAGTGACAGGGATTGAACATTAGTCAGTGACAGGGATTGAATCTTAGTCTGTGTCAGGGATTTAGCCTCAGTCAGTGACACAGATTGAATCTCAGTCAGTGACAGGGATTTAATCTCATTCATTAACAGGGATTGTATCTCAGTCAGTGACAGGAATTGAATCTCAGTAAGTGACAGGAATTTAATCTCAGTCAGTGACAGGGATTGAACCTTAGTCAGTGACAGAGATTTAATGTCAGTTAATGACAGGGATTGAATCTCAGTCAGTGACAGGGATTGAGCCTCAGTAATTGACAGGGATTGAACCTCAGTCTGTGACAAGGATTGAATCTCAGTCAGTGACAGGGTTTGAATCTTATTCTGTGTCAGGGAGTGAATGTCCGTTAGTGACAGGGATTGAATCTCAGTCAGTGACAGGGATTTAGCTTCAGTCAGTGACAGGGATTGAATCTCAGTCAGTGACAGGGATTTAATCTCATTCATTAACAGGGATTGTATCTCAGTCTGTGACAGGAATTGAATTTCAGTAAGTGACAGGAATTTAATCTCAGTCAGTGACAGGGATTGAACCTTAGTCAGTCTCAGAGATTTAATCTCAGATAATGACAGGGATTGAATCTCAGTCAGTGACAGGGATTGAGCCTCAGTCAGTGACAGGGATTGAGCCTCAGTCTGTGACAGGGATTAAATCTCAGTCAGTGACAGGGATTGAATCTCAGTCAGTGATTGGGATTGAATCGCAGTCAGTGACAGGGATTGTATCTCAGTCAGTGACAGGGATTGAATCTCAGTCACTGACAGGCATTGAATCTCAATCAGTGACAGGGATTGATGCTCAAAAAGTGACAGTGATTGAATCTCAGTCAGTGACAGGGATTGACCCTAAGACAGTGACAGGCATTGAATCAGTAACAGGGATTCAACCTCAGACAGTGACAGGGATTGAAACTCAGTCAGTGACAGGGATTGAACCTCAGTCAGTGACTGGGATTGAATCTCAATCAGTGACAGGGATTGAATCTCAGTCTGTGACAGGGTCTGAAACTCAGTCAGTGACAGGGATAGAACCTCATTTAGTGACAGATATTGACTCTCAGTCAGTGACACAGATTGAAACACAGTCAATGACTGCGATTGAACCTCAGTCAGTGATAGGAATTGAGCCTCAGTCAGTGACAGGGATTGAATATCAGTCAGTGACAGGGATTGAATCACATTCAGTGACAGAGATTGAACCTCAGTCAGTGACAGGGATTGACGCTCAGTCTGTGACAGGGGTTGAATCTCAGTCAGTGATAGGAATTGAGCCTCAGTCAGTGACAGGGATTGACTCTTAGTCAGTGACAGGAATTGGCCCTCAGTCAGTGACAGATATTGAATCTCGATCAGTGACAGGGATTGAGCCTCAGGATGTGACAGGGATTGAATCTCAGTCAGTGACGGGGATTGAGCCTCAAATAGCGACAGGGATTGACCCTCAGTCAGTGACAGGGATTGAGCCTCAAATAGTGACAGGGATTGACCCTCAGTCAGTGACAGATATTGATTCTCAATCAGTGACAAGAAGTGAATCTCAGTCAGTGCCAGGGATTGAATCTGAGTCAGTGGTAGGAATTGCATCTCAGTTAGTGACAGGGATTGAAACTCATTCAGTGACAGGGATTTAATCTCAATCAGTGACAGGGATTGAACATTAGTCAGTTACAGGGATTGAATCTTAGTCTGTGTCACGGAGTGAATCTCCGTTAGTGACAGGGATTGAATCTCAGTCAGTGACAGGGATTTAAGCTCATTCATTAACAGGGATTGTATCTCAGTCAGTGACAGGAATTGAATCTCAGTAAGTGACAGGAATTTAATCTCAGTCAGTGACAGGGATTGAACCTTAGTCAGTGACGGAGATTTAATCTCAGATAATGACAGGGATTGATATCAGTCAGGTGACAGGGATTGAGCCTCAGTCAGTGACAGGGATTGAATCTCAGTCAGTGACAGGGATTGATTCTCATTCAGTGACAGGAATTTATTCTCAGTCAGTGACAGGGATTGAACCTTAGTCAGTCTCAGAGATTTAATGTCAGTTAATGACAGGGATTGAATCTCAGCCAGTGACAGGGATTGAGGCTCAGTCAGTGACAGGGATTGAACCTCAGTCTGTGACAGAGATTGAATCTCAGTCAGTGACAGGGATTGAATCTCAGTCAGTGACAGGGATTGTATCTCAGTCAGTGACAGGAATTGAATCTCAGTAAGTGACAGGAATTTAATCTCAGTCGGTGACAGGGATTGAACCTTAGTCAGTGACGGAGATTTAATCTCAGATAATGACAGGGATTGAATATCAGTCAGTGACAGGGATTGAGCCTCAGTCAGTGACAGGGATTGAACCTTAGTCTGTTACAGGGATTGAATCTCAGTCAGTGACAGGGAT
>NW_025188831.1:1830-3172 GCF_004010195.1 Chiloscyllium plagiosum | reverse complement strand
TATGTCCCTGTCTTTGGGGACCCCAGTTCTGTTTAGGCTGTTGTTTAAATCTTCCCTGCCCCAGATACATCACCCGTGGGAAAGCTTCTCTAAAAGCCTCCATTGCTGGCCTGGGACTTTCTGGCCCCTGTCTGGCTACCTGATAGGACCCCCCTGGGGCCGGCACTTGGTTCACTTCAGTGCTGATTACTGGCAACACCTTTTTAGCCTTTTTTTCTTTCTTTTTAAGCTCTTCGAGCTGCATTTGCACCAGCTTCCTTTGCACCTCCTCCTGCTGTTCAGGCAGTTTCTCTTTGTCTTTTTGAAACCTTTCAACTGCATGAGCTACACGATCGCTAAATTCATTGATGATGTCAGACCCACCACCCCCTCCAGCCTTGACCTGACTTGGGATGGCTTTGCCTCAATGATGGAATTTCAGAACATTGTCGTCAGCAACTGATGAGTCTCTATGTCTTGCTCTGTTTCCAGCCTCCACCTTTTAACTGTTTCTCCAAGTAGGCAGCCGGGTTTTCACTTTCTCCCTCTCAGAGCTTGGAAGTCCATTTTGGGTGGATAACAGTCTCTTAAAGCCTGCCATACATTCTGTCTCACTCGATCAAATCCGACCCCATCAATCCTTGGATTGTCTGCTGCATTTTTCAAATGGGCTCGGACCATTACAGTAGCGCCTCGACATATGAACTACCCCGTTCACGAACAAATCGGTTTATGAGCAGGATTGTATATAAAATTTTGCTTCAACGTACGTACGAAATTCAAGCTACGAACGAAGGTACGAACGCAAAAAGCCCGTGTGCGACGACATGGTTTCATTATTCTGCTTCGCTACGCGCTTGTTGAACACACAAGCTCTCGGACCCCGCGTGATCTCATTCAGTTCGTCTTTGGCGCGTGCGCTGTGAACGCTATCCGAACAATGGGAAAAATTGATTCAATTCGCAAACTTTTCGGTTCACGAACCGGGTCCCGGAACGGATTAAGTTCGTGAGTTGAGGTGCTACTGTATTTTCTTTAACTTCGGGAGCCCTACCAACCTCACCAGCAGTACCTTCAAGTCTCCTACAGCCAGCAATCGCCCTGTGATTTTATCTTCAAAAGCCCTGATCCACGTTCCCGCTCCCTCATTCTTCAGCCCTTCCAGATCCTGAGTTCCCCAGAGGAATGTATTGTGGGTTTCTCCCCCCTTGTATAAGGAGCAGTAGCATCCTTCCCTGATGACCCTTTTCCCCTTTACCGACACTACTTCTCAATAATTCCCTCTCGGGCTCTGAGTCCGATGCTATTTCTAATTCCTCCCATTCTTTTAGGTACTGGGGCCTTTTTCTTTCCTTGTCTCTCA
>NW_025188831.1:0-1633 GCF_004010195.1 Chiloscyllium plagiosum | reverse complement strand
GGAGGTCTATTCAACTCCTCCACATCTGGGTATGGGGGGGGGGGGGTGCTTCATGCTTTTCTGTTTTCCCGTAACTGCTCAGCTTCTTCTTTTGCAGCTTTCCTAGTCACCACCGGTGCCTGACAAGCTACCTCAGTTCCTCACCCTTTTTCCTGAAAAGTTTCAGTATTTCCATCTCCTGATCCCTCTTTGGTTTCTATTTTTAGATTCATCTTTTGGCTTATAGTTCTTAATTAATCCTTCCATCTTATTGCACATAGGTATATCAAAGGCACCTTCTTTTGGCCATTTAGTCAATAAATCCTTAGCTTTTTTTCCCCATTTCTCAGAAATTTTTACAATATCATTTCTTGCCACTGGAAATGTCTTACTCAGTATCTCAATGCTGTCCTTTTATCCATCCTAACATATATTTCAGTCCAGCTAATGTATTATCTCTGCTCTCACAAATCACTTCCTCATACCATTCAAGTCCAGTAGGGCTTTGTCAACAGTGTAAGCAATCCCTAACGTTATAATTTGCAATTGTGCCTTACCAAACTATCAATTCCCAAATGTCCTCAATTGCAGCTAGTTAATACAAATAACCTATTCTCATTCATTCAGCCGAAACCAATCTAGCACTGCATTTTCAAAATGCACCAATCACTAATGGTTTCTTGAAAAATCTCTCTCTTGAATGAAAACTATCTTAAATTCTTACAGTGCAAAATAAAATCAAAATACCACTGGATCTTGAGCCCCAGGGAAACAAAACACAAATATTTAACCACCGACAAACAATTATGCATACAAACCAGATCACAATGATTAAACTATAAAATCTCTCTCTCTCACAGACACACACATACAGAAACGTTCTGCAAACTACAGCTGCTCTCTCTCTCTCTCTCTCTCTCACACACACACATTCAGAGCCTTGCTGCAAACAGCCAAGAACTCAGCCGTAAATTAATCTCTCTCTCTCTCTCTCTCAGCCAGAGCCTTACTTAAACGGACCCTTTGTTCATTTCCAAAAGTCTAATTATCCTACAGGCCTTATCTAAAACATTTAACAATCTGGTAACTCTTTAACACTATGACTATTCTCTGCTATTTTACTTTTAACCATCTACTACCAATGTGCCTGCTTTCTAAACCGATCTATCAGCGCTTTTAGTAAAACAATTTCCCCTTATTTATTTTGCCCTATCTATTCAGGCCCTCATTTCCTGTAAGGCAATATCTATAGGGTGTTATAGTCACCATGTGGAATTTTATTATCACCATGTGGACTTTTACTCAGACATTGCTATGGTCTATTCTAACTCACCCCTTACTCCACTGCGCAGTTTTCTTGACCAATTCTCCATGTCTCCTTCAGCCGCAATTTACCCCTCGCCTTTGTCTTGGATCGGAGAGACCCTCTGGTAGGTTCCCACATCTCCGAGTCCCCAAGGACCACTCCAAGCCAACAGAATATAGTCCGAATTCACAGCAAAAATGCTAACTTTTTTTTGTTGGGTACCCTGAATCTGTCAGTCTCGGGAGTGCCCCCGGTGGCCCGAGAAGTGTCCTGTTACTGCTGTCTTCTGTCTCTGCATGACCCTGCTCACAGCGCCAAATTTGTGGTGGAGAAAATGTAGAGAACCAC
>NW_025188830.1:0-3172 GCF_004010195.1 Chiloscyllium plagiosum | reverse complement strand
CGAACCTCCACGTGGTTCCCCCTGGAAACGACCGGTAGCGATTTTAAGCGGTCTGGTGGTGTATTAATCGGGTTTTATCAGCGTTTTACCATTGTTTTTATCGGTGGTTTTACCTGATTTTACCTGTATTTTGCGCCTCTGGCGGTTTTTATCGTTTAACCGTTGCTGGAGCGGTACTCAGAGTAGGCCGGCTAATACGACCTGTTTCCGGTGTAAATACGAGACGGCTGGTGGCCTTGACGGTCTAATATTTAAACCCCGAAATGGTTGAGGCGAGTATGGCTGATACCGAAATTTCCGGTTGGGTGGGAAACCGGGAAAACAACCGTCCCGCATGGTTGCTATTGGCGGCTCCATGCGCCAAGTGTACGAGCCAAATTCGGAATCGACGGTCTATATCCATCCAGACAGATGAGACCATGATAATTACTCCTGTAAAGCTGTCCTTGGGCAGGCACAAGGTAGCTGGTATTGATACCTGGAGTAATAGTGACACAAATCGGATTATGGGTTTGTTAGAGGAGGCCCCCCTACAACCCAGTCTGATAGTCACCAAGACATATTTTAATTCGAATTTTAATGGGCCAACCGATTTTAGTCGCAACGGAGGACTAGAGCATACTAGGGAGAGGAGTGAAGGTCTTATTATTTACCCGAGTAATAGGGAAAATCAAAGATTAGAAATTGTAATTAATTATCCAATTGATAACTTTAGCTGTCCCTACTGCAGTTTTATTTATAACACCACTGGGCAATTTAGGAAACACTTGAGGATTTGTAAGGGAATCAAGTCAGTTCGAGTCAGATGTAATAAATGTAAATGGGAAGGAAATTATCATGCTGTAGCCTGCCACTACTCGAAATGTAATGTTAAGGTCAATGATAAGGATAAGGATAATGATATTGAGGATGAAAGCAATAACCTGGGGAGGAGAGAAGAGGAACAAGTGGATAACCTGATCCAATGTGAAATATGTCAGGCCAAGTTTAAAACGATGAGAGGTCTAGGGCAACATGAGAGGCACGTTCATCCCTCATTGAGGAATGAAAAAAGGAAAGCCGGGGCTAAAGAGGGTAAAGATAAGGAGATAGGTCCCGGAAAACCAAGAAAAGGAGTATGGTCGGCAGAGGAAGTTGCTGAAGTGCAACGACTAGAAAGGGAATTTAAGGGTTGCAAGAATATTAATAAACTAATGGCTGAAAGGATTCTCACGAAAACTGCTAAACAAATATCAGACAAGAGAAGACTACTAAAGAATAAAAATAGTAGGGAGGAGGTTGATCAGGACCCGGGAATGATCGCTGATACTACAGATACAGGAGAAGATAAGGAAGATGAGGATAAAGGAAGTGAACGAGGAGATGAGACAGAGATGCCTCAGGTTGGAAATACTCTAGGAGATAGCAATAAGTTAGTATCTGAGGAGTATGAAGTTAAATCAGTGAACGAATTGGTTCAAATAATAGAGGCTGGGATGGGTAGGTCAAAAGGTGGTATCAGGGATTATGATGCAATTATGGATAAAATAATGACAAAAGTAGGTTTAAACATGAATAATAAGGTAGGTAAAAAGAGAAGTAAGAGGACAGGACCAAAAACAAAAT
This sequence comes from Chiloscyllium plagiosum, assembly GCF_004010195.1. Lineage (NCBI taxonomy): Eukaryota > Metazoa > Chordata > Chondrichthyes > Orectolobiformes > Hemiscylliidae > Chiloscyllium > Chiloscyllium plagiosum. The sequence continues at coordinate 1,567 of NW_025188830.1, read as the reverse complement.
CTAAGAATAGTGAGCAAAGTAAAAACAGCAAAGAGAACAATGCAAAGAGGAGATATAGTAAGAAAAAAGGGCAATATAAAGAAATGCAGGCATTATATAACAACAATAGGAAATATTTGGCAAGAACCCTAATGGGGGCACCCACAAAATGTGAGTGTCCATTAAATAAGGAGGAGTTGGAGAGGTATTATAGGACTAGATTAACAAATGTGAATGAAAAGAATAACTTAAGGGGATTTGCAAAATATGTCAAAAATAATGTAGGTATAGAGGAAGAAACTTTAACGGGGCCAGTAACGGTGGACGAAGTCCTTCAAGCCATTAAGGCGATGGACGCCGAAACCGCCGCTGGGCCTGATGGGATGACGTTAAAGGAAATTATAAAATTGTTCAATAAAGACAATAGAATACTCCCAAAATTATATTCCATTTGGATTAAATCTGGCAAGATTCCACAAAATGTTAAACTAAGTAGAACTGTGTTAATCCCTAAAGTAAACAATGAGAATGAATTGAAGGATATCAATACTTGGAGGCCAATCACTATCGGCCCGATTATTCTTAGATTGTTTACAAAAATAATGGCCGGTAGATTAAACAAAATTTTAAACCTTAATAAACGCCAAAAGGGTTTTATGTCGGGTGTGGCCGGCTGTGAGGAAAATATTAAAATTTTAAATAATATAATAAACGGAGCAAAGAAGAATAGAAGGAACCTAGCAGTGATCTTTGTAAATCTGGCTAAGGCCTTCGACTCTGTCGGCCACAAACTCATTTTAACAGCCCTAAGAAGAATTCAGGCCCCATCATTATTTATCAAGTTAATAGCTAGTTTATATGAAAACAATTTTACACAAATTGAGGGTTCCAGGTGTAAAACAGAACCGATAGAAATTTTACGAGGGGTAAAGCAAGGCGACGCTTTATCGCCCATCCTATTTAACATTGTAATGGACCCTCTCATTACGTCCTTAGAAGAAAAGCGGCAGGGTATATTTTTAGGTCAGGATGGCAAAAGTTTTCATTGTGCTACCTTGGCTTTTGCCGATGACATAGCACTAATTAGCGAGTCTAACGAGGGTATGATAGGCAATTTAAAGTTAGTAGAAAAATTTTGCCTTAACACGGGGCTGGAAATAAACGTAAAATAAGACCAAAGGTTTTAACTTTGTTTTTAAAAATAAAACTTTTATTTATAACGACTGGGCCAATTGGAGATTTAATAATAGTGTTATTCAGGGTATTGAGCCGGGTCTGACAGACAAGTATTTAGGGGCTAAGATAGACCCCTGGATTGGTGTCAGTCAGGCCGACTGGGAAGCCCAATTGATGAGTTGGATCAGAAATCTTAAATCCTCACCTTTAAAACCAGCACAGAAAATAGAAATTTTAAAAACATATTTTATTTCAAGACTATTTTATTATTTAATTTTATCAGAATCCTCAGGAAACTACCTAAAGAAATTGGATATGATTATCAAAAATGCTATTAAAGAAATCTTGCACCTGCCACAGTCCATTACGGACGGCATCTTGTATGCTAAGGTCCGGGATGGCGGCCTGGCAT
>NW_025188829.1:1874-3172 GCF_004010195.1 Chiloscyllium plagiosum | reverse complement strand
CTCTGCCTCAATCGCTATCTCCCTTTCTGTCTCGCCATCTCTCCGTTTTTCTCTGTCACGCTCTGTGCCCTATCATTTGACCAAGGGCTTGTTCGCCTCTCCCCCTGCTATCTCCCGATGTGGCTCAGTGGTTAGCACTGCTGCCTCACAGCACCACTGACCCAGGGTCGATTGCAGCCTCGGGTGTCGGTGTGGCATTTGCACATTCTCGCCGTGTCTGAGTGGCTTTCCTCCAGGTGCTCCGGTTTCCTCCCACAGTCCAAAGATGTGTAGGTTAGGGTGGATTGGCCATGCTAAATTACCCATAGTGTTCAGGGATGTGTAGGTTAGGGTGGGTTGGCCACGATAAATTACCCATACTGTTCAGGGATGTACAGTTTAGGGTGGATTGGCCGTGCTAAATTACCCATAGTGTTCAGAGATGTGCAGGTTAGGTTGGATTGGCCATGCTAAATTACCCCATAGAGCTCAGGGATGTGCAGATTAGTGTGGATTGGCCACGATAAATTACCCATAGTGTTCACGGATGTGTAGGTTAGGGTGGATTGGCCATGCTAAATTACCCCATAGTGTTCAAGGATGTGTAGGTTAGGATGGATTGGCCATGCTAAATTACCCCATAGTGTTCAGGGAATGTGCAGGTTAGGGTGGATTGGCCATGCTAAATTACCCATAGTGTTCAGGGAATGTGCAGGTTAGGGTGGATTGGCCATGCTAAATTACCGATAGTGTTCATGGAATGTGCAGCTTAGGGTGGATTGGCCATGCTAACTTACCCATAGCGTTCAGGGTTGTGTAGGTTAGGGTGGATTGGCCATACTAAATTGCCCCATAGTGTTCAGGGATGTGTAGGTTAATATGGATTGGCCATGCTAAATTACCCCATAGTGTTCAGGGATGTGTCGGTTAGGATGGATTGGCCATGCTAAATTACCCCATAGTGTTCAGAGATGTGCAGGTTAGGGTGGATTGACCATGCTAAATTACCCCATAGTGTCCAGGGATGTGTAGGTTCGGGTGGATTGGCCATGCTAAATTACCCCATAGTGTTCAGGGATGTGCAGGTTAGGGTGGATTGGCCATGCTAAATTACCCATAGTGTTCAGGGAATGTGCAGGTTAGGGTGGATTGGCCATGCTAAATTACCCCATAGAGCTCAGGGATGTGCAGATTAGTGTGGATTGGCCACGATAAATTACCCATAGTGTTCACGGATGTGTAGGTTAGGGTGGATTGGCCATACTAAATTGCCCCATAGTGTTCAGGGATGTGTAGGTTAGGGTGGATTGGCCATGCTA
>NW_025188829.1:0-1531 GCF_004010195.1 Chiloscyllium plagiosum | reverse complement strand
GCTAAATTACCCATAGTGCTCAGGGATGTGTAGGTTAGGGTGTATTGGCCATGCTAAATTACCCATAGTGCTCAGGGATGTGTAGGTTAGGGTGTATTGGCCATGCTAAATTACCCATAGTGCTCAGGGATGTGTAGGTTAGGGTGTATTGGCCATGCTAAATTACCCATAGTGCTCAGGGATGTGTAGGTTAGGGTGTATTGGCCATGCTAAATTACCCATAGTGCTCAGGGATGTGTAGGTTAGGGTGTATTGGCCATGCTAAATTACCCATAGTGCTCAGGGATGTGTAGGTTAGGGTGTATTGGCCATGCTAAATTACCCATAGTGCTCAGGGATGTGTAGGTTAGGGTGTATTGGCCATGCTAAATTACCCATAGTGCTCAGGGATGTGTAGGTTAGGGTGTATTGGCCATGCTAAATTACCCATAGTGTTAGCTGCATGAGTCAGGAGTAAATGTAGGGGAATGCCTCTGGTTGGGGAAGCTCTTTGGAGGTTTGGCGTGGACCTGTTGGACCGGAGGGCCTGTTCCCGCACTGGAAGTAATCTAATCTAATTAACCGGTTTGCGGATGATACAATGGTTGGTGGAGTCGTGGTGCCCCGAGGGGGTTGTCGGGGGATCTGGATCAGTTGGAGACATGGGCAGAACGATGGCAGGCGGATTTGAGTCTGGACAAATGTGAGGTGATGCACTTCAGAAGGTCAAGTACAGGGGGAAACTGTCCAGTGATTGGGAGAAACCCTCAGAAGTATTGATGTGCAGAGGGATCACAGATCGCCTGCAGTGTCGGTAGATAGGGTATAGAAAATGGCTTACAGCGTGCTTGATAGGCAAGTTACACTGCATCTTGATCGAACTTTCATTCGGCCAAGCTCAGAATATTGTATGCAGACCTGGCCCTCACACTCCCGGGAGGATGCGGGTGCGTCAGAGAGGGGACAGAAAAGGATGTTGCCCGATGGATTTGTGGAGCTGATTTCAACTCATCCGGATTTCCAATCAAGAACTGAATTATTCTCCGCAAAGTCTCAGAGGCAACGCTTCAAACGCGGCAGGTAATTGATAACGGAACGGGAACAAGCGCAGGATTTCGACGGGAAAATAACACCGAGGGACGTCCGAAATTTCGACCCGGTCCAACAGAAGGGGATTTCAAAATTCCGGAGCCGGGCGGGGAATGGGAACCGATCCGACAGGGAAGGTCGGAGCCGGACGGACAAAGCATTCAGGAGGATGGCTGAAGGGACGGATTGAGAGAGAGTTTTGTCACGGAACGGGAAAAAATCCCAAAAGGCACAGCATGTCCGCCCGGAGCCGCAGATCCTGTGAAAGGGCTGCAGGCGGCTGAGAGGATAAAGGGAAGTTCACAAAACGCAGGAGCTGAGCAAACACAGCCACCCATCGCAAGGTTACTCAGGAAGCTGAGGAGTGAATACAGATTTGGGGAAATAGCCGGAGAAAGTGGGGACAAAAGGAGACCATTTCAGAACGATCTCCGTCACGACCTCACAGCTCGGGATTCTCCAC
>NW_025188828.1:0-3172 GCF_004010195.1 Chiloscyllium plagiosum | reverse complement strand
ACACTGAGATAAGACCCTCACACTGAGATAAGATGCCCACACTGAGATACGACACCCACACTGAGATAAGACACTCACGCTGAGATAAGACCCCCAGACTGAGTTAAGACACTCACACTGAGATAAGACCTCACACTGTGATAAGACCCCCACACTGAGATAAGACCCCCACACTGAGATAGGATCCCCACACTGAGATAAGACCACACACTGAGATAAGATCCCCACAGTGAGATAAGACCACACACTAAGATAAGATCCTCACACTGAGATAAGACCTCACACTAAGATAAGACCCCCACACTGAGATAAGTCGCCCACACTGAGAAAAGACCCTCACACTGAGATAAGACCCCCACACTGAGATAAGACCCCCACACTGAGAAAAGACCTCACACTGAGATAAGGCCCTCATACTGAGAAAAGACCTCACACTCAGATAAGATCCCTACAATGAGATAAGACCCTCACACTGAGATAAGACCCTCAGAATGAGATAAGACACCCACACTGACATAAGACCCAAAACACTGTGACAAGACACCCATACGGAGATGAGACCACACACTGAGAAAAGACCCCCATACTGAGATAAGACCCCCACACTGAGATAAAACACCCACACTGAGATAAGACCCTCACACTGAGATAAGACCCCCACACTGAGATAAGACCTTCACACTGTGATAAGACACCCACACTGAGATAAGACCTCACACTGAGATAAGACCCCCACACTGAGATAAGACCTCACACTGAGATAAGACCCTCACACTGAGATAAGACACCACGCTTAGATAAGACCTCACACTCACACTGAGATAAGACACCACGCTTAGATAAGACCTCACACTGAGATAAGACCCTCACACTGAGCTAAGACCCCCACACTGAGATAAGACCCTCACACTGAGATAAGACCTCCACACTGAGATAAGACCTTCACACTGAGATAAGACACCCACACTGAGATAAGACCTCACACTGAGATAAGACCCCCACACTGAGATAAGACCCTCACACTGAGATAAGACCCTCACACTGAGATAAGATCCCAACACTGAGAAAAGATCCTCACTCTGAGATAAGACGTTCACACTGAAATAAGACACTCATAATGAGATAAGACCCTTACACGGAGATATGACTCCACACTGAGATTAGACCCCCGTACTGAGATAAGACCCTCACACTGCGATAAGACACCCACACTGAGATAAGACCTTCACACTGAGATAAGACACCCACACTGAGATAAGACCCTCACACTGAGATAAGACACCCACACTGAGATAAGACCCTCACACTGAGATAAGACCTCACATTGAGATAAGACCCCCACACTGAGATAAGACGCCCACACTGAGATAAGACCCCCACAGTGAGATAAGACCCTCACACTGAGATAAGACACTCACACTGAGATAAGACCCTCACACTGAGATAAGACACTCACACTGATAAGACCCCCACACTGAGATAAGACCCTCACACTGAGATAAGACCCCCACACTGAGATAACACCCCAAAACTGAGATAAGACCCTCACACTGAGATAATACACCCACACTGAGATAAGACCCTCACACTGAGATAAGATCCCTTCACTGAGATAAGATCCTCACACTGAGATAAGACCCTCACACTGAGATATGAGTCCACACTGAGATAAGACTCCAACACTGAGATAAGACCCTCACAATAAGATACGACCCTTACACTGAGATATGACTTCATACTGAGATAAGACCCCCACACTGAGATAAGACCCTCACACTGAGATACGACGCCCACACTGAAATAAGACCCTCACACTGAGATAAGACTCCACACTGAGATAAGACCCCCATATTGAGATAAGACCCTCACACTGAGATAAGACCCCACACTGCGATACGACTCCCACACTGAGATAAGACCACACGGAGATAAGACCCCACACTGAGATAAGACTCCCACACTTAGATAAGACCCCCACACTGAGCTAAGACCCTCACACTGAGATAAGATCCCTACACTGAGATAAGACCGTCACAATGAGATAAGACCCTTACACTGAGATAAGACACCCATACTGACATAAGACCCTCACAATGAGAGAAGACCCCACACTGAGATACGACACCCACACTGAGACAAGACCACACTGAGATAAGACTCCACACTGAGATTGGACTCCCCCACTTAGATAAGACCCCCACACTGACATAAGACTCCCACCTGAGATAAGACCCCCACACTGAGATAAGACCCTCACACTAAGATATGACCTCCACACTGAGATAAGACCTTCACGGTGAGATGAAACTCCCACACTGCAATAAGACCCATACACTGAGAAAAGACCATCACACTGAGATAAGACCCCCACACTGAGATAAGACCCCACACTGAGATAAGATCCTCACACTGATATAAGACCCTCACACTGAGATAAGACCCTCACACTGAGATAAGACCCCACACTGAGATAAGACCCTCACACTGAGATAAGACCCCCACACTGAGATAAGCCCCCACACTGAGATAAGACTCAGACCTGAGATAAGACACCCACACTGAGATAAGACCCCCACACTGAGATAAGACCCCACACTGAGATAAGACTCAGACCTGAGATAAGACACCCACACTGAGATAAGACCCCCACACTGAGATAAGACCCACACACTGAGATAAGACCTCGCACTGAGATAAGATCCCTACACTGACGTATGATCCTCACACTGAGATAAGACTCTCACACTGAGATAAGACCTCACACTAAGATAAGATCCCTACAATGAGATAAGATCCTCACACTGAGTTAAGACCCCCACACTGCGATAAGACCCCTACACTGCGATAAGACCCCCACACTGAGATAAGATCCTCACACTGCGATAAGACCCACACTCTGAGATAAGGCTCCCACCTGAGATAAGGCTCCCATCTGAGATAAGACCCCCACACTGAGATAAGACACCCACCTGAGATAAGACCCAGACACTGAGATAAGACCCCCACACTGAGATAAGACCCCACACTGCGATAAGACCCTCACAGTGAGATAAGACCCCCACACTGAGATAAGACACTCACACTGAGATAAGACCCACACACTGAGATAAGACCTCGCACTGAGATAAGATCCCTACAATGACGTATGATCCTCACACTGAGATAAGACTCT
>NW_025188827.1:0-3172 GCF_004010195.1 Chiloscyllium plagiosum | reverse complement strand
TGTTCACTACAATATACACCGGGACAGCTGTTCACCACGATATACACCGCGACAGCTGTTCACTACGATTACACTGGGACAGCTGTTCTCTACAATATACACGGGACAGCTGTTCTCTACAATATACACTGGCACAGCTGTTCACTACAAAATACACCCGGACAGCTGTTCACTACGATATACACCAGGACAACTGTTCACTACGATTACACTGGGCCAGCTGTTCTCTACAATATACACCAGGACAACTGTTCTCTACAATATACACTGGAACAGCTGTTCACTACAAAATACACCCGGACAGCTGTTCACTACGATATACACCAGGACAACTGTTCACCACAATATACACCGGGACAGCTGTTCTCTACAATATACACCAGGACAGCTGTTCACTACAATTCACACTGGGACAGCTGTTCACTACAACATACACCAGGACAGCTGTTCACTACGATTACACTGGGCCAGCTGTTCTCTACAATATACACCAGGACAACTGTTCTCTACAATATACACTGGAATAGCTGTTCACTACAAAATACACCCGGACAGCTGTTCACTACGATATACACCAGGACAACTGTTCACCACAATATACACCGGGACAGCTGTTCACTACAATATACACCGGGACAGCTGTTCTCTACAGAATACACCAGGACAACAGTTCGCTACAATATATACCGGGACAGATGTACACTACAATATACACAAGGACAGTTGTTCTCTACAATATACACCAGGACAACTGTTCTCTACAATATACACTGGAACAGCTGTTCACTACAATATACACCGCGATAGCTGTTCTCTACAATATACACCAGGACATCTGTTCTCGAAAATATACACAAGGACAGCTGTTCAATACAATATACACCGGGACAGCTGTTCACTACGATATACACTGGGACAGCTGTTCACTGTGATATACATCGGGATAGCTGTTCACTACAATATACACCGGGACAGCTGTTCACTACAACATACACCGGGACAGCTGTTCTCTGCAAAATACACCCAGACAACTGTTCACTACAATATATTCCGGGACAGATGTACACTACAATATACACAAGGACAGTTGTTCACTACAATATACACCAGGACATCTGTTCTCGAAAATATACACCAGGACAGCTGTACTCTACAATACACACTGGAACAGCTGTTCACTACGATATACACTGCGACAGCTGTTCTCTACAATATACATCAGGACATCTGTTCTCGAAAATATACACCAGGACAGCTGTTCACTACAACATACACCGGGACAGCTGTTCTCTACAATATACACCGGGACAGCTGTTCTTTAAAATGTACGCTGCGACAGCTGTTCACTACAACATACACCTGGATAGTTGTTCACTACGATATACACCGGGACAGCTGTTCACTACAACATACACCAGGACAGCTGTTCACTATAATATACACCGGGACAGCTGTTCACTACAACATACACCAGGACAGCTGTTCACTACAATACACACTGGGACAGCTGTTCACTACAACATACACTAGGACAGCTGTTCACTACGATATACACCGGGACAGCTGTTCACTACAATATACACAAGGACAGTTGTTCTCTACAATATACACCAGGACAGCTGTTCTCTAAAATGTACACCAGGACAGCTGTTCACTGCAATATACACGGGGACAGCTGTTCACTGCGATGCACACTGGGACAGCTGTTCTCTACAATATACACCAGGAGAGCTGTTGTATTAAATATACACCAGGACAGCTGTTCACTGCAATATACATCGGGACAGCTGTTCTCTACAATATACACCGGGACAGCTGTTCACTACGATATACACTGGGACAGCTGTTCTCTACAATATGCACGAGGACAGCTGTTCACTACAACGTACACAGGGACAGCTGTTCACAACGATATACACCGGGACAGCTGCTCCCTACAATATACACAAGGACAGCTGTTCACTACAATATACACCGGGACAGCTGTTCTCTACAAAATACACCCGGACAACTGTTCATGACATTATACACCGGGACAGCTGTTTACTATGATGTACACCGGTACAGCTGATCACTACGATATACACCGGGACAGCTGTTCTCCACAATATACACCGGGACAGCTGTTCACTACAACATACACCAGGACAGCTGTTCACTACAATATACACCGGGCCAGCTGCTCACTATATTATACACTGGGACAGCTGTTCACTACAATATACACCGGGACAGCTGTTCTCTACGATATCCACCAGGACAGCTGTTCACTACAATATTCACTGGGACAGCTGATCACTACAATATACACCGGGACAGCTGTTCTCTATAACATACACCAGGACAGCTGTTCTCTATAACATACACCGGGACAGCTGTTCTCTACAATATACACTAGGACAGCTGTTCACGACAATATAGACAAGGACAGCTGTTCACTACAATATAGACATGGACAGCTGTTCACTACAATATACACCGGGACAGCTGTTCTCTACAACATACACCGGGACAGCTGTTCACTACAATATACACCGGGACAGCTGATCACTACAATATACACCGGGACAGCTGATCACTACAATATACACCAGGACAGCTAACCTCTACAATATATACCGGGACAGCTGTTCACTACAATATACAGCAGGACAGCCGTTCACTACAATATACACCAGGACAGCTGTTCTCTACAATATACACCAGGACAGCTGTTCACTACAATATACACCGGGACAGCTGATCACTACAATATACACCAGGACAGCTGTTCCCTACAATATATACCGGGACAGCTGCTCCCTACAATATACACAAGGACAGCTGTTCACTACAATATACACCGGTACAGCTGTTCTCTACAATATACACCAGGACAGATGTTCACTACAATATACACCGGGACAGCTGATCACTACAATATACACCAGGACAGCTGATCACTACGATATATACCGGGACAGCTGTTCACCACGATATACAACGGGACAGCTGTTCACTACAACATACACAGGGACAGCTGTTCTCTACAATGTACACTGGGACAGCTGTTCACTACGATCACACTGGGACAGCTGTTCTCTACAATATACACCAGGACAGCTGTTCTCTACAATATACACTGGAACAGCTGTTCACCACAATATACACTGGGATAGCTGTTCTCTACAAA
>NW_025188826.1:1188-3172 GCF_004010195.1 Chiloscyllium plagiosum | reverse complement strand
GGTTAGATACAGAGTAAAGCTCCCTCTCCGTCCACGTTCTGGGTCCACGGTGAAGAAAGCGATCCCTCTGTGGGCAATGTGGGGATCGGCGGCCATTTTGTGGCGATCGATGGAGATTTCCCTTTGACCGTTTGGAAGATGGCTGCACCGGCCCCCCCTTTGAACCGCAATGGGAGTCCCTCCCGGTCAGAGCAGGCGCTCGCTCGCTGGGTCCGAAGCCAAGAATCACGCTCCTTCACTCGACAGCCGTTTCACATTTTTAATAAGTTAACATTTCCACAGGTCAGTGCCTTAGCAAGAGGCCTACAGCAGGAGGGGGGGTTGAGGGTAAAGTGCGCGCGTTCAGCGCTCCCCTGCCCCTCATCCTGGGATCACACTGTGCTCCCTCCTCGTCCTCCCTTCCCCCTCCAAACCCTCTCCCCTCCCTTGCCACACCATCTCTCTCTTGTGTGCGGCCTAGCCCAGAAGGCTTCTTGGCCACTTTCCTATTGGCTGCCCTCCCCCGCACCCCTCACACTCCCGTGGAGGGCAGAGGGGGAGGGTCCCGGAGGGGGACAAAAACCAGGGCGAGGGAGTCAAAACCCTCTCCCCAACTGAACTAGGCCGAATCTGAGCTTAAAAATGCCTAAAGCCTTTTCAACTTTGAATTTATTCACGGGTCGCGTTGGAGGGGGGTGGTGGGGTGGAACGTTTCTGGTCAGGCCTATACTTATGGCCCATCCCTCGTCACCCAGAGGCGCACGTTAAGAGTTGACCCCCATCGCTGTGGGGCTGGAGTCACGTGTAGGACTGACCAAGTAAGGATGGCATTACAGGACATCAGTCAACGAGAAGGGCCTTTCCAAAAATGGATTCATGGTCATCGTCAGACTCTTAAACCCCAGATCCTTTGCTGAATTCAAATTCCACCGTTGCCATGACTGGTTTCGAACCCTCAGGCATTCCCGGATTGACCGTCCGGCGATAACATCATTGTCGCCCCTTCACATCAAATCAGATTCCACCTAATTCCTTTCGAGAAAGGAAGATCGAGTTGTTTAAAATGGTTGTGGTGGGGCGGAGGGGACGAGCGAATCCCTTGCGGGCGGGCCTCTGTTTTCGGAAACCCTGATTCCTTTCGGACCCGGAAACCCGAAAGAATCGCAGGGGCGGAGGGTGGGGTCCGATTTAATTGAGTGGGGGTCTCTCTCTCTCTCTCTCTCTATATATATCTCTCCTTCTCTGCCCCGAGACCTGTGCTGCAGGAAAGCGCCCCAGGCTCTGTTTGGGGCCTAGTTGGCCAAGTGCGGCCTAGTCCAGGCGCGTCGGCCTTTCCGGGAGGTGGCTGAATGAGGACTGACCGCGAAAGGGGTTGGAGGGTGATTTGATGCCAACGTCGGCGCCACAGCTTCCCCCCCCCCCCCCCCCCCCCCCCCCCCCCCCCCCCCCCCCCCCCCACCACAACCAACTCTGTCCCCAGCTCCGGGCGGACTCCGCGCGAAAAGAAAAATGGGCGCAGAATTAAGGCACGAGGAGAAAATGTTTCCCCTTTTTTTCTGTTTTGTTTCTCTTGAATGTCCTCTTCATTGTGAAGAATAAAGTTCATCTTTGTCTCTCTCGCTCGTGTTCTCTCTCTCTCTCTCTCTCTCTTGCTGATGAGAGCGATGGCCTCCAACTCCGAGGACAGCAGAAGAACCTTCCGGAAGGTCCGGTTGGGCGCCATGTTCCTTCTCTCTCTCTCTCCTTGTCCGCTCGCTCCCGTCTCCCGATTTGTCGGTGAGGTGGGGGGGGGGCGGAGGGGGGTGTGCGGTTTCTGTTCGAGGGTGAGGGCCAGGCCAAAAGGAGGCCCTTCAGCCCACCATCTTCCCCAGCCCCTCCTCCTTGGCCTTCCCCCTCCTCGAGGTCGTTGCCCCCCGGCCACCTCGCCAACTGCCCCTGGCAATCGTGCCCCGACCCCCATCCCATCTGGGATTGTGGTGGGGGAAGGGGGGGGGTTGTATGGGTG
>NW_025188826.1:0-1151 GCF_004010195.1 Chiloscyllium plagiosum | reverse complement strand
GGGGGAGTTTTGGGGGGGGGGGGGAAGGGAGGGTGAACCTGTGACCTTTCACCCCCTGTCCCCCTTCGAGCGGAGGAGGGGTCAGAGAGAGATGGAGGCAGAGACCGGGCTGCGCGCCCGTGCTCCCCCTCACTGGTCAGAGGAGGAGGACGACGAACCCCCCGAGGGCGACTGGGCCCGGGTTGGGGGGGTCCCGGGCCTGAACCCGCCCCCTGACCCCCTCTGGCGCCGGGGCAAGGTGTCACCCGGCTGGCACCCCCTGCGTGGGGGCGGGGCACGCCTGGAGGGTGAGGCCTGGTCGTCATCGTCGTCATCGCCGCCGGGGGGCGTGATGGTGGGAGGCCTGGCCCGGGACCGGTGCCCGAAGCTGTGGTGCTTGGCCAGCCCGGGGCCCGGGGGGCTGGCCTTGGGGAAGGTGGTGGACAGCGAGTGGCGCTGGGTAGGCCCCAGGCCTGGCGGGGCCGAGGGGCGGGGCAGGGTGGCCGAGCTGACGTAGGCCTCGGGCCCCCGCGGGGGGGCGGGAGGCAGGGGGCGCCCGCGGGGGGGCGGGTGGGGGCGGGAAAGCGCCGCCCGGGAGTGGGCGTTCATCTCCTGGAGGCGGCGCAGCAGCTCGTCCAGGGCGCTGACGTCGACGGCCCGCCGCCCTCCGAGGGGCTGGGGGGCGTCCGGTTGCGGCCCAGGGCGTTGTTGGGCAGCACCACGGCGCTGGGGACGCGGAAGGGCTGAGGGCCGCCCAGGTATGAAGGAGCTGGGCTGGCCGCTGCCTGCGCCCACCGGCCCCGGAAAGGCCTGAGGCTCTTGGGAGGCAGCTCGGGGGTGGCGTCCGGGGTGGGCAGGGATCCCAGATCGGGCACGGGCGGCGCCAGGAGGCCGGCGTAGGGGTGGGGCCGCGATGATGTGTCCAGGCTTCGGCCCTCCGCCAACTGGGCCTCTAGCAGTTTGGCCAAGCTGGGCAGAGAGACGGTGCCCGTCACCCCCGCCCCCTCGGGGCCCTTGCCCTGCCCTTGCCCCCACCGGCCGCAATACCAGGAGAAAGCCAGGCCGGACAGGAGCGCCCCCAGGGCGAAGGCCGAGACGGTGCAGGCGATCAGGAAATTCAGGTGGACGGTGCCCTGGGAGTTCGAACTGGGCTCTTTCCTCACGCCTGGGGT
>NW_025188825.1:0-3172 GCF_004010195.1 Chiloscyllium plagiosum | reverse complement strand
TGACAGTCAGAGAGGATTCCTCGTACATGTTATCCTGGGAACGCTCTCCTGTGTCAATCATGGCCCCATGGCGATTGGGATTAATCACCGTCATTAAACAAACACATTCAGCTACTCGCTTGCACTCAGACACATCTCTACAGAGCAAAGGACATTATGTACTACATTAATCAAATGTTTTTGTAGCCACAAAAGATCAGTTGCTTTGTTTTGCAAATCTGCTGAAGAGAGGAACAGAGACAAGGACTAATTCTGGAACAGAAATTGAAAGGAGGTCTAAATGTTCATATGATGTAATTCCCTCACAGACATTTACAACACAGAAGGAGGCTGTTCAGCCCATTGTGTGCATGCAAGCCCCAAAGATCTGACTCCAACTAAACTGCATTTTTCCAACTTTAAGCCCATCGTCCTGAAGGTAATAGTACAGCAAGTGAATATCTCAAAATGTCTTTAAAAATCATTCTGCTCAGATTCACCTTTGGCACAGGTGGGAATTTGAAGCTGGAGCCTCCTGGCCCAAAGGTATAGACACTACCACTGCAACTCAAGATTCCTACCCAATGCATCTTATGTGTTGAAAACATTTCTAACTCAACCACCCTTTCCGCCTGGGAGTCCCAGACCTTTTCTACCCTCTGAGCGGAAATAATATGCATCAATCTCCTCTCAGCTTCCTATCTCTTGACTGAAATTGATGGCCACCTCCCTTGGTTAATGACCCTTCTATAAATGGAGGAAGTGCCTTCCTTTTCACCCTATCTATGTCCCTCGTCATCTTCTACACTTCTAAAAAGTTCAATTTGAACCTTTGTTGCTCTAAGGAAAACAGATCCCAGACTATCCCATCTTTCCTCATCCTGGTTATTCTCCTCTGCTCCCTCTCTCGTGTCACCACATCCTTCCAAATGATCTTCTTGAAATGTATGTGATTTCGAGGCAGCTTGGTACAAAGTCTAGAACGAGGGGATACACACTGAATCAACCATCCAACCAACTGAGCTAACAGATACATGCCATCAGACATTAAAAATTGCAAAGAGGCCCTTCTGCCCATCTGGGCTAACCTACAAACACCTACTGCAACCGAATTCCCCAAGACCTGGTCTGTAACCTTTTATGCTACAGAATTTGAAGTGTTCAACTAAATATTTCTTAAATGTCATGAGGATCCATGTCACCACCCTTTCAGGCAGTGAGTTCCACGACTACATGCAATATTTTAGCTTTGGCCTCACCAGCATTTTCTGCTATGCCCTTGTATCCTTCCTGTAATGTGGTGACCAGAACTGCATACAGTACTGCAGTTGTGGCTTCACCAGAAATTTGTACAGTTCCAGTATTATCCCCCGCCACCTGCTCTCGTATTCTATGCTTCACCTGATAAAGGCAGGTAGTTCTTATGTTGCAAAAGAAAAGTAGAAAATTCTCATGACACTGAGAACACTTGCCTTTGTCTAGTTTGGTTTGGTCCAGATTCTCTGATCTATGCTGTAGCTGCAACTTTTGGGAAGAGCTGAGATTTAAGATGTTACTTGTTGGTCATGAAGCTGTCATCTTGTCACTGTACCACAACCCAGAGACAAATCGAGCTACAAGGCTGTGCAGTGAGGGACAGTGCTGACGAATCCAGCCCCAACACCCAGTGACTTGCCAGCTAAAGACACATGTCCTTTTGTAGTCATTGACTCAGAGATCAGTTCAAAGTTTGCATGTACTTCAGATTTATTTTAATCAGACAGACTGGATAGGCTGTGTAACGGTAGCCCATGTTTGAAAGATACAATATGGGTGACGAGAACGAAACAGCATTGAAGTGAAACATCATGGTGCCTTTGAACAGCGTCACTCCAAGGTGAATGGACTACCCTATAAGCAACCATCCAAGACAATTTGATCAGATGATATCTAAGATTAGATAATGAAATAAATTGTTTGCAATTTAGTAGTTAAAAATACAGCTAACTTTATGGTGGAAAATTAGTGCTGCAAACCTTACAGAAGCAAACCTTAGAAATCCAAAAGTCTGGGAGAGACCGGAAAGAGTATAACCAGTAACTTTGGAATGTTAATTAATAGGATGCATAGAAAGAGATTCCTGAAGAAGGGCTTATGCCCGAAACATCGATTCTCCTGTTGCCTGACCTGCTGCGCTTTTCCAGCAACACATTTTCAGCTCTGATCTCCAGCATCTGCAGTCCTCACTTTCTCCTGCATAGAAAGAGACCCAGGCCTGGAGATTACAGTGTTTGTTAAACACCATGATTTCATGGAAAGCTGGGGATATACATAGGAATGCCCATCATTGATTAGGTATTTCACAGGATTGGGTGTATGGAAAAAAAGGGAAGGACACGGTGACCATGTTCTGTGTGATTATTGTAGCGCAAAATGTATGAAAATGCTGTATTTCTCAGTAAAAATCAGAATATATCATTGAACTCTTTTCCAATCTGAACAGTAGATTAAGAGAACGATTGGGTTCTGACATCAAGGTCAGATTCGGGGAAGACAGTTTGACCCTCTCCCTGCATTAGCTGGATGTTGCTTGAATGAAAATCTGCCACGTTCCTGAATCCTGTCTGCCTCCCGAGTCTTTGTCCCTGGTCGGGGTTTACGCTCCTACCGGCTGAATTTGTTTTCCCTCTGGCAGAAGAGGCGAAGGGGGATCTGACTGAGGTACACAAAATTATGAGAGGCATAGGTAGGGTCGATTTTGAGAATCCGTGAGAATTGTACCTCGATGGCAGACATGTCTAAGACCAGAGGGCATAAGTTTAAGGTGGGGAGTAAGTGGCTCAGAGGGACTATGAGAAAATCGTTTTTCACCCTGAGACAGGGGTAGAAATATGAAACACATTGCTTGAGAAGGTGGTAGAGGCAGGTACTCTCACTACACTTAAGAAGCATCTGGACACGCACTTCAAATGCCAGGACATTGTCAGTCATAGACCAAGTGCTGGTAAATGGAATTAATATGCTTTGGTGCTTGGTGTTTAGCATAGACATGTTTCTGTGCTGTCTGACTCTCTGTTTGCAACAGTTACCAGGGTACATCTGTTGAGCAGGGTGTAGCTGATCGCAGAGAGAAGTGAAGTTAGAAATTACCGAGATGTACAAACTCCTAAACTCTTTAAATGGATGCAGCAGGTAATCAAGAATGTGAATAGAA
>NW_025188824.1:0-3171 GCF_004010195.1 Chiloscyllium plagiosum | reverse complement strand
ACAGCCAGTTCACCTAACCCACATATCCCTGAGCACCATGGGTAACCTAGCATGCCCAGTTCATCTAACCGACATACACCTGAACACTATGGGCAATTTAGCACAGCCAGATCTCCTTACCCACATATCCCTGAGCACTATGGGTAATTTAGCACAGCCATTTCACCTAACCCACGTATCCCTGAGCAATATCGGTAATTTAGCACGGCCTGTTCACCTAACCCACATATGCCTGAGCACTATGGATAATTTAGCACGGTCAGTTCACCTAACCCACATATCCCTGAGCAATATGGGTAATTTAGCACGGCCAGCTCACCTAACCCACATATCCCTGAGCACTATGGGTAATTTAGCACGGCCATTTCACCTAACCCACATATCCCTGAGTACTATGGATAATTCAGCACAGACCGTTCACCTGACCCACATATCCCTGAGCACTATGGGTAATTTAGTACGGCCAGTTCACCTAACTCACATACCCATGAGCACGATGGGCAATTTAGCACAGCCAGTTCACCTAACCCACATATCCTTGAGCAACGTGGGTAACTTCGCACAACCAGTTCACCTAACCCACATATTCCTGAGCACTATGGGTAATTTAGCACGGCCATTTCACCTAACCCACATTTCACTGAGCACTATAGATAATTTCGCACAGCCAGTTCACCTTACCCACATATCCCTGAGCACTATGGGTAATTTAGCACAGTCAGTTCACCTAACCCACGTATCCCTGAGCACTATCGGTAATTTAGCACGGCCTGTTCACCAAACCCACATATCCCTGAGCACTATGGTTAATTTAGCACAGTCAGTTCACCTAAATGAGGTAAAAACAATGGCTGCAGATGCTGGAAACCAGATTCTGGATTAGTGGTGCTGGAAGAGCACAGCAGTTCAGGCAGCATCCAAGGAGCTTTGAAATCGACATTTCAAGCAAAAGCCCGAAACGTCGATTTTGAAGCTCCTTGGATGCTGTCTGAACTGCTGAAATTTAGGACAGCCAGTTCACCTAATCCGCATATCCCTGTGATCCATGGGCAATTTTGCATGGCCACTTCACCGAAGCCACATATGCTTGAACAATATGGGTACTTTAGCACAGTCAGTTCACCTAACCCACGTATCCCTGAGCACTATTGGTAATTTAGCACGGCCTGTTCACCTAGCCCACATATGCCTGAGCACTATGGATAATTTAGCACACTGTCAGTTCACCTAACCCACATATCCCTGAGCACTATGGGTAATTTAGCACGGTCAGTTCACCTCAGGTGGAAAAACATTGGAAAATTCCTCTTTAGCCCATAAATGTAATCAACACATATTTCAAGGAATCACTGTGCTAATAATGCAATGTTCTATTTTCCTTTTGTTTACTACATTATCAGCCAAAGTCAAGAATATGGAGTTTGCAAGCTTGATGTTTTGGGACTATTTCTTTAGAGAAAACACAGAAGCACAGGACATTACGTGACCAGTTCTGACTTCTGCCTGACAATCTTGATTATTAAAAGCTAAAAGGGGACCTAGAATGTTTGACTGGGAAAATGGTGCAAGACATTCATACTCTGAATCTGAGATGGACACAGGCCTTGGCGCCTTTGCTGCCTGAAGAAGTGGATGAATTTCTTTCGAGACACTTACATGCCGCCGGTATCAGAGGCAAAGATGGAGGAGCCTGACATGCTGCTAAAAGGCTCCAGGAGAGCTACAATAAAATAAAGACAGCAATTACTTTAGCTTCTCATAATTCGTACCTCAAGAATATTATTGATTTCCTCTGATATACAGAAATCTAATACTTCTTCATATACTCCATTCCTTCCACATCTTCTTTTCTTGACACCTGGCATGTCTTCACATGGGATTTCTGCGATGATATTAAAATTTGTTGTGCCAAACGTTTGATCCGTACATGGTATTTCATCAGCTGTTTAAAGAAAACACTCATACAGTTTTTCAAAATCTACAAAATGTTAGCACAGAGGTAAAAACAATGACTGCAGATGCTGGAAACCAGATTCTGGATTAGTGGTGCTGGAAGAGCACAGCAGTTCAGGCAGCATCCAAGGAGCTTCGAAATCGACATTTCAAGCAAAAACCCGAAACGTCGATTTCGAAGCTCCTTGGATGCTGCCTGAACTGCTGAAATTTAGGACAGCCAGTTCACCTCACCCACATATCCCTGAGCATTATGGGTAATTTAACACAGTCAGTTCACCTAACCCACATATCCCTGAGCACTATGGGTAATTTAGCACGGCCAGTTCACCTAACACACATATCCCTGAGCACTATGGGTAATTTTCCACGGCCAGTTCAGCTAACCCACATATCCCCGAAAGCTATGGGCAATTTAGCACAGCCAGTTCACCTAACCCAAATAGTCCTGAACACTATGGGCAATTTAGCATGGCCAGTTCACCTAACCGACATACACCTGAACACTATGGGTAATTTTGCACGGCCAGTTCACCTAACCCACATATCCCTGAGCACAATGGGTAATTTTGCACGACCCGGTCAACTAACCCACATATCCCTGAGTACTATGGATAATTCAGAACAGACAATTCACCTAACCCACATATCCCTGAGCACTATGGGTTATTTAGTACGGCCAGTTCACCTAAACCACATCTCCCTGAGCACTATTGGTAATTTAGCACAGCCAGTTCACCTAAACCACATATCCCTGAGCACTATGGGTAATTTTGCACAGCCAGTTCACATAACCCACATATCCCTGAGCAACATGGGTAATTTAGCAGAACCAGTTCACCTAACCCACATATCCCTGAGCACGATGGATAATTTAGCACAGCAGTAAAAACAATGACTGCAGTTGCTGGAAACCAGATTCTGGTTTAGTGGTGCTGGAAGAGCGCAGCAGTTCAGTCAGCATCCAAGGAGCTTCGAAATCAAGCAAAAGCCCGAAACGTCGAATTCGAAGTTCCTTGGATGCTGCCTGAACTGCTGAAATTTAGCTCAGCCAGTTCACCTAATCCACATATCCCTGAGCTCCATGGGTAATTTAGCATGGCCACTTCACCGAAGCCACATATCCTTGAGCACTATTGGTAATTTAGCACGGCCTGTTCACCTAACCCAGATATCCCTGAGCACTATGGGTAATTTAGCACAACCAGTTCACCTAAC
>NW_025188823.1:1635-3171 GCF_004010195.1 Chiloscyllium plagiosum | reverse complement strand
TGGGGTAGGGCTAGTCCAGAATTAGAGGCCAGATATTGAGGGAAACATTTAAAAGTGATCTAAGGGGCAACATTTTCACGCAGAGGGTGGTAATTGTATGGGACTAGCGGTCAGAGAAAATGTTGGAGTCTGGTACAATTACGCCAAACAAAAAAAAATGCAACTCAATAGTTACATGAGTAGGAAGGGTTTGGCGAAATATGGGTCAAGTGCTGACAAATGAGACGAGATTAAGTTCGGATATCTGGTCGGCATTGACAAGTTGATCCGAAGGATACCTTTCTGTTGTGTAAATCTCTATGACTCTGTGAGTAATCCACTGCGTCATTCTGCTTCAAAATATCAGGCAGTATTTCACATTGATGACTGTAATTCTTAACCATTAACATTCCATGGCACAGATACCGCTAAATCTTAATTACTAGACAACCAGGGAAGTTCTCTGTTGACATCAGATTGGGCAACATCTGATTCAATATTGCATTCCCCATCTTTCAGTACATGATTCATTCAGCTCTGTTACAGCTTGTTTGAAATACACAGACAATTCAGTCATCTGTTAGACTGCAGTATTAATGCCATGAGACCCCACCTTACAGCTATGCTGCTGTATCACAGTGGTTGACTCATTGCTTTTGTAAGCCTGTGGTTGTGAGTTTGTGCCACCCTGAACCACGTGTGAAATTTGACAAACCTGCCGCATCTAACATCCAAAGGAGCACTTTGCAGCAAACGGATTTTGCTGTTCAAGCCTGAAAGGGGACAAGTATGCCAAGCCGGTCAAATCCTACTTCCCGGATTTGGTCAGTTCTGAGGCCGATGTCATTCTTGGAGGGATGTCACTGCATGATTCTCTCTGTCGGTGAAAATGAGTGTCAGTTCCACGAGGGAGCAAGAACACATTTTATCAATCTCAGACAAAAGCAGACGTTGCCGATAGACCTGGTTCGGAGGAATTGCCACCGAACCCGTAACTTTAACTCTGACTTAACCTCACAGATACTACAAGAACTGGTGAGCTTTTTCATCAACTTCTACTTTTGTTTCCCATCTCAAATTTCAGTCCTAATTGTTGTGTCGTTGAAGTGCAAAATATTCCAGTGAAAATATCATTGAGATGACCAGTCGAAACTTCAGTGCAAATAAGGTGAAAGGCCAAGTGCTGAAAACTGGGATGATGGGCCCCTAATGGTGAAGTAAAATACTCGTTGACTCCATCAGACTAGAGGAGAAAGTTGTCTCCAAAGACCAAAAACAACGACGAAAGCTATTTTCAAACAAATGAGAAACGTGCTCTTGCTTATATCCCTGGTGGCAGAGAGAGTAGGAATCGGTGCTTCTACCACTTTTGCTCGGCTTCCGGTTCCTAATCTGAAAATTCGAATTTATTGTTGCAGACTGTTGCAACAGCAAAATCAGAGCAAGTATGACAGGAATCACTCAATGCCGTCGAGAACATCAGAGCTCTTTATGAAAGAAGGGGACATTACCAGACTGTCTCTGTTCAGTTGGAAAGTTCACTCTTCATTCTCCTGA
>NW_025188823.1:0-1513 GCF_004010195.1 Chiloscyllium plagiosum | reverse complement strand
GAAATCCTGTGTTTCAGATTGTTCACTGAGTCAATCCGACTCTGAATGAAACTACCAGCTGCATTTGTAAATTCAGCTCGTGAAACTTCAGGAATTGGGGAAATTACGTGATTCAAGAAAGCAATGAACAGGATGATGTGAATGGTGCGGCGTATGTGCAATTTCAGCTGTGAAGGTAGATTGGAAAGTTGGGGCAGTTTTCCTTAGAGAACAAAAGTCTGAAAGCGGGTCTTCCCTTGCCACTGCAGCGGGTGAAAAATCTGCGCCCTCAGCACTCACCTCACCTCTGTCTTTCGCACCGAAGGATCCTTCCATATCCGGCAGAAATTTTCTTGCAAATGCAAACACCTTATCTACAGTGTCCGTTGTTCTTGACGTGGTCTCCTGGACACTGGTGAGACAGGACACTAATACCTAGAACCTTGCAGAGAACATGTCTGGGATACATGCACTAAACAATCCCATAGTACTGTTGCTCACTACTTCATCTCCCCCTCCCAAAGCCATGCAAGTCCTCGGCCTCCTCCACCTTCAAATACAAGCTAATCGATGAGTGTGGGAAGAACACCTCGTCTTCCTGTATGGGACCGTCCAAACTCTCGGCATCAACGTTAACTTCACCAGTTTCCTCATCTGCCCTCCCTAAACCCTCATCGCAGGTCTAACGTCCCAACTAGATATCTACCCCTTGACTGTCCTATCTGCCCATCTTCCAGCCCACCAGCAGTTCCATACTGCGCTCTGACCAATCACCATCAACCTGCAGCCTGCATCGACTGATTAACTTCCCAGCTCCAGTCCCACTCCTGTCCCCCACTCACCTATTTATCTCTCCGCACTTTAAACCTCCCCTCATTCCTAATGAAGAGCGAACGTCTGCAACGTAGACTTTCCTGCTCCTGATGTTGCCTTACCAGCTGTGCTTTTCCAGACCCAAACATTTAACATCTGCTTGACCTTTCCAAAATCATGAAGGTTCCAGTCAGGAGAAATAAGGGAGTGAAAATGCTCCAACGCATGAATGTAACTAGAATCACTCGGCAGAGACTGAATGTCATCAGGAAAAGAAGTACAACTGACATGAGGAATAATACGCTTGCACAGGGAGTGACACATGTCCGCAATTCACTGTCTGACAGTGACCAAGATTCAGATTCGATTGACAAAAAGGGGAAATCGCTGTTTACATGAAAAGAAACAATGTCAGAATTACATAGAGAGAGCAAAAGAGTGGCACTGCAGAGCCAGCAGAGAGAAGGTGAGCTCTCTGGCCTCCAACTGCACTATGACACACGTTGTGATTCTGAGTGAAATCGGCTTTAGTACAACAGAATGTGGGACATTTGACAATGTGTATATTTGCTCAACAGCACATTACACTACAGCAATGAAGGAGTTATAACATCATTATCAACGTTACATGCTACATGCCAGATGGAAAACTGAGTATTTCTCTCCATCATTGAGATTTGTCTTTACAGATTGTTTTAAAAAATTCTCAAGGTCAGGTTCG
>NW_025188822.1:0-3171 GCF_004010195.1 Chiloscyllium plagiosum | reverse complement strand
TAGAGGAGAGTGGAGATGGGGAGAAAGTAGCATAGAGTACAATAGGTGAGTGAGGGAGGGGATGAAGGTGATAAGTCGTTGGCGGGGGGAGGGTGGAGTGGATTGCTGGAAAAGAAGATAGGCAGGTAGGACAAGTCAGGACAAGTCACGGGGCCAGTGCTGAGCTGGAGGTTTGGAACTGGGGTGAGGTGGGGGAAGGGGAAATGAGGAAACTGTTGAAGTCCTCATTGATGCCCTGGGGTTGAAGTGTTCCGAAGCGGAAGATGAGGCTTTCTTCCTCCAGGAGTCTGGTGGTGAGGGAGCGGCGGTGAAGGAGGCCCAGGACCTCCATATCCTCAGCAGAGTGGGAGGGGGAGTTGAAATGTGACTCGTAACTGGCCGCTGGGAAATTAGTAATGGGTAATGAATGCAGGCCCAACCAGTGATACCCTCAACCCGTGAATGAGTACTGAAAAAAACCTTGACTCCTGCTCTCTCTACCTGACATATGCTTCCCTCTTATCCGTGACCAGACACTCAATTTCTCCCGTTCTCCAGCATTCCTTACACCTATCAGCCTTACCCTTAACCCTAACAGGGCAGACTGTCTCTGTGATTTTGACATTTCCTTTTTGAAGGCTTCCCTCTTCTCAGCTGGCCCTGTAACTGCGAATATCTGTTCCAATCCATTTTGGAAGTTTTTGCTAATATAATCAAAATTGGCCTTCCTCCAAGTTAGAGCGTTACCTTTTAGACCCAGTTTATCCTTTTCCATCTCTATTTTAAAACTAATAGAATTATGATTATATGTCTCAAAGTGCTTCCCCACTGATACCTAAGTCTCCTGCCCTGCCATATTTTCCAAGGGGAAGGTGACGTTGAGCTCCTTCGCTGTGATGGAGAGCATTGGTCAAGCAGCTGCAGCGTTATAACTGGGATTAGGCTCAAAAGTGTCTTCGTCCCATTGGGCTGGATCGAACCATAATTTATCTCAGTGTCATTTTCATTGAGTGTGACAGAGGGATTGTCTGCACAAGGTCGAGCTAATTTCCTGGTGCTACCTTATCTAACTCACCTCATTAACTACCTACCCCACCCCATGGTGTCCCTCTCATACAATGCCAGTCCTATTCTCCCACCCATCACGGCTGGAGGTACTCACCATCGCACTGATGCCCCTGGGTATTCCGTGATCCCTGGCACTGGTGCCATCTTTAAAAGGCCAGTGAGCACACAGTTGAGCTTTTTTGATGTCGGAGCTGGTTTGTACAGTTTACCCCGAGCATGGCAGATAAGGGGCAATTACACCACAGTTTGTCGACAGGGGCACGGAGGTGCTGGTGGATGGGGTAGTACAGAGGGGGACCAATCTCCTTCCAGAGGGTGCTCACACTATCAGACACACCTGGCATGGTCTGAGCTCCCCACCCAGCTCAGTGCAGTATCTGCAGTCTGAAGAAATGTCTAGCAATACAGGACAAGCATCAATAACCTTCCCCGCTCTGTCAGGATAAGGGTCACCGTATTCTTTTTGGTCCTTCACACTCACTGTATATCTATTGCAGCAGCGACCCAGGACAGCGTTCATGCTCCACACTCTCACTGCTGCTTGCAGTACCTTTCTTCTCTCTCTCTCTCCCCATTATTCCTCCCCCACCCCACCCCACACACACACACTAATAACATTGCATGGATACAACACTGTGGACTGACTCCCTCCAGATACCTCACCATATCTCCCCCCACCTACACCAGCACTAACAGCAGAGGTACCCACTCTCACCCTCCCTCCCTCTGTCCCTCCCTTTCTCCCATTCCAGGAGAAACAGCCTGGAATAGGACAGTAAGTGTAAAGCCGAGTGGTGGAGTGCCCGATATCCATTCCCTCACGTCTCCCCTCCCCCCGCCATGTTGGGAGGACCCTGGTACGAGCCGGAGAGTATTGGGACGCCTCGAGTGGAGATTCTGAAACGTCCCAGCAACCGAGTAAGGAGCAATGTTCAGTGAAGGGCAATTCTGACTTTTAACTTACTGGCACCTCCGTTTCCCCCCGGCACAACTTAGAAGACGTATCCCTGATGCCATCTCCCTTTTGTGTCGAGCTGGTACAAATGGAATCCCCACGGTCTCGGTCGGCAGGAGGGTGGGCTCGCAACACATCGTCTCCTTCACATCCCAGGAAAGGAGCACGGAGACTCCCTTCTACACCTCCTCCTGTTAACAGCTCAGATTCTGAAACTATTCTGTGAGATTTACTGCTTTCCCCACTTGTCCTGACATCTTCAATAACCTGTTGTCATATACACCCTGGCCCTTTGTTCCTGCACCTCCTTTATAACGGTACAACCTGTTTTATATGGTCTTTCAATGTCCTTCCTACTAAAGAGCATCACCTCACACTGCGCTGCATTGATCCTCATCTGCCATACACCTGAACACTACATCAACACATAACTTTCCTGTTGGAGTTCCACACCGTCCTCAACAAACTTTATAATTCTTTCAGGTTTGGTATCTGCAACTATTGAAATTGTCCTACAGTCACACTCCACTTAAATATACTGACACACACCAAACAGAGCGAGTGAAATATTGACACACTCTCCAGGTCTGTATTACTGTCAATGTATAGTGAGTGCTTCTATGTGTCTGTATTCGTGTGTGTATCTGTGTGGGACGGGTCTGGCAGTCTCTGTGATGTTTAAAGTGATGTAATATGCCCCGATATGAGTTCTGAGTAAGGATCACTCGATCCAAAACGTCAACTTTCATTTTTGTCCAAAGATGCTTCCAGAGCTGCTGAGATTTCTGTTGTTGGCAATCTCTGTTGCACCCCCACGCCAATCCCCCACCCCCTACGCCACTGTAATCGTGGTGCTAAAGTGTGTAAACGATCAGGGATTCAGTCTGAGAGGGAGATAGGGAGAGCAGCAGCTCGCAGCACAATACAACCTGAATGTTGATTGCACCAAACACACACACTTACACGCGCGCGCACACACTCACGCACATGCACACACGAGGTTGGTTTGAGAGGATTGTCATTGTACTTAGGCCCGCAGATTGGAACATGTTCGTGTGGAGAAATGTCTGCGCTCCTTCTGCAATGTGGAAATGGTTTGTCACTGGGTAATATTTCCAACACACAGTGTACACATAAAAGCATATTTCTATTGCAATTATATCCAAGCA
>NW_025188821.1:0-3171 GCF_004010195.1 Chiloscyllium plagiosum | reverse complement strand
CGGGCTTGTTCCATAGTAAAGGGAAAGTGTATGGTGGGGATTACTGACCTCATAGACAACATTTCCAAGCAGGTAGGTAACATCTTCACCTTCGACAATCAAATGATAGAAACCACTGCATGGCGAGATGATGTGGACTGCTCTATCCACGAGTGTCCCCCGAGAGCAATATGGTGTGGGATGGTATAGCTCAGAGTGTTCCCTTGACAGTGACATGGTGTGGGCTGTTGTAGCCCGGAGTGTCCCCCTGACAGTGACATGGTGTGAGCTGATGTAGCACAGAGTGCCCCCTGGCAGTGACGTGATGTGGGCTGGTGTAAGCCGGAGTGTCACTGTGTCACTGACTTAAATGGAGTGTCATTGAGTCATAGAGTGATCGAGCATGGAAACTGGCCCTTTGGCCCAAAGCTGGTCCGTGCTGACCATGCTGCCCACTCAACTAATTCCAATTGCACACATTTGAACCATATCGCTCTCATCCGTTCCCATCTATTTATCAATTCATTTTTCAACATGTTGCTATTGTACCTGCCTCAACCACTTTTTCTGGCAGCCCATTCCATTTCAAAAACATTCTGTGCATAATGAAGTTGCCCCTCAGGTCCTTCTTAAATCTTTACCCTCTCACCATAAAACTATGCCCTGCAGTTTTCCTTCCCTCATCTCTGGGAAAATGACTCTCCACATTCTTCCTATCTATGGCCATCATGATATTATGCATCTCCATAAAAACACCCCCTCATTTTCCTACGTTCCAAGGGATGATATCCGAACCTGGCCCACCCCTCCTTATATCGCTGGCCTATTAGTCCTGACAACATCCTTGTAAAACTTCTTTGCACTCTTTTCAGGTTAATAGGATGACCAAAACTGTACACAATACTCCAAATTTGGCTTCACCAACGACTTACAGAATGGTAGCATAATGTCCCAACTCCTATATTCAATATTTTTAACGATGAAGGCCAGCATGCTAAATGCCTTCTTTACCGCCCATTCTACCCGTGATGCCTCTTTCAGTGAAATATGGACTTGTGGTCCGAGATCCCTCTGTTCCACAACACTCCTCAGAACCTAACCATTTACTGTATTAGCCCTATCTTTGTTTTACTTTCCAAAGTGTAACACCTCCCACTTATTTGTATTTAATTGTAGTTGCCATCCTCAGCTCACTTCCCCATCAGATTAAAATCCCTCTATTATTTCTGATAACGTTCATCGCTATCAGCGATACCTCCTAATTTTGTATCATCCATAAATGCAGTAATCTTCTTGAGAATACTTGGAATATGTTGTGCAGTTTTGGGCCCTGTATCTCAGAAGAGATGTACTGGCCTTGGAACGTGTTCATAGGAGTTTCACGAGAATGGTCCCAGGAAAGAAAAGCTTGACATATGAGGAAACTTTGAGGACTCTGGATCTTTACTCAATGGATTTTAGAAGGATGAAGGGAGATCTAATTGAAACCTACCGAATACTGAATAGTCTGGACAGAATAGATGTTGTGAAGATGTTTCCATTGGTAGAATAGACTAGGACCTGAGGGCACAGCCTTAGAGTAAATGGAACAGCTTTTAGAACGGAGATAAAGAGAAACGTCTTCAGCCAGTGAGTGGTGAATCCATGGAATTCAATGCCACAGAAGGAACGTTAATGAGTACATATAAGACTGAGATGGACAGGTTCTTGATTGTCAAGGGGATCAAGGGTTAGGGCGAGAAAGCAGAAGAATGGGGTTAAGAAACTTACCAGCTATGATTGAATAGTGGAGCAGACTCGATGGGCTGAATATTTCAATTTCTGCTCCTATGTCTTATGGCCTTAACATGCCTTATATATTCACATTAAGAACATTTATGTAAATAACAAATAACAAAGGTCTCAGCACCGACACCTGTGGCACACCATTAGTTATAGACCTCCAGTCTGAGAAACAATCTTCAACCATCATCCTCTGCTTCTTACCATCGAGCCAATTTTCAATCCAATTAGCTAGCTCTCTCTGGATCGCATGTCACCTAAACTCACTGACTAACCTGCCGTATGGGACCTTGTCAATCGTCTTACTAACGTCCGTATACAGGTCATCCATTGTCCTACCCTTATCCATTCTCACGGTAATCTCTTTGAAACAATTTAAAAGATTTGTCAGACATAATTTCCCGCACACAAATCCATGCTGACTGTTTCTAATCAGACCTTGCATTTACAAATGTTGGTTCATCCTGTCTCTCATTATCGTCTCCAATATCTTGCCTAACACTGACGTTTGGCTCACTGACTAAGAGCTCCCTGGCTTGTCTTTGCAACCTTTCTTAAACAATGGAACCGCTCCAGTGGCAAACGATGAAGCAAATATCTGTGCAAAGTCCTCTGCAATTACTTCCCTAGCCTCCCATAACATCCAAGGATGGAAATGTTCTTGCCCAGGGGATTTATTCACCTTATTGTGCTTTCAGGTAGCAAATGCCTCCACTCTGGTAATATATATGCGGGCCAAAACATTCCCACTTCTTTTCCTTATTTTCTTAGTATGCATCATTTGCTCCTGAGTAGACATGGAGGAGAAATATTCATTAAACAATTCCCCCCACCTCCTGATGATTCCACACAAGCGCAGCCATGCTTATTAGTGAGGGGACCTATTCTATCCTGAGTCACGCTTCTACTCTTAATATGGCGAGAGAACCTCTTGCGATTATCTTTCACCTGTTCTGAGAGATCCATGTCATGTTTTGGGGCTTCTGATTCCCCTCTTAATGGTGCTTCTACACTTTATTTAGTCATCTAAGGATTGACTTAAGCCCGATATCTGAAACCCAATGTATGCCTTCTTTATTGTCCTTAACAGATCCTCAATATCCCTCGCCAGCCAAGGATCCTCCTCAACCACCCTCTATCTAATGAAAATAATCCTAATTTGTTCAATCTCCCTTCATGGCTGGCACCCTACATACCAGGCAACATCCTGGTGAACCTCCTCTGCACCCTCTCCAAAGCATCAGCATCGTTTTGCTCGTGTGGCGACCAGACTGTATGCAGTATTCCAAATGTGGCTGAACTAAAGTCTTATAGAACTGTAACACTACCTGCAAACTCTTATATTTAATACCCGGTCCAATGGAGGAAACCATGCTGCACACCTTCTTCACCACTCTACTGATCGCCTTG
>NW_025188820.1:0-3171 GCF_004010195.1 Chiloscyllium plagiosum | reverse complement strand
CTGTACATCTCTATGACTGGAATATAAAAATAAGGAAAAGATGTTCATAATATACAAGGTACAGTACAAATTAGACAACATCTGGAATATTGTGAATTGTTTTGGTTCCCTTATCTAAGGAAACTTGTATTGGCATTGGAGGCAGTTCAGCGAAAGTTCACCAGTT
Source organism: Chiloscyllium plagiosum (assembly GCF_004010195.1). Classification (NCBI taxonomy): domain Eukaryota; kingdom Metazoa; phylum Chordata; class Chondrichthyes; order Orectolobiformes; family Hemiscylliidae; genus Chiloscyllium; species Chiloscyllium plagiosum. Next base: position 3,005 of record NW_025188820.1, on the reverse strand, counting down.
TGATCCCAGGTATGGAGGCATTTTCTTATGAGGAGACTGATTAGGTTGGCTCTGCGTTCACTGGAGTTCAGAAGAATGAGAGGCAGCCTTGTTGAAACATATAGGACTCTTAGTGGGCTTAACACTGTAGATCCTGACAGATAGTTTATCCTTGAGGGGGAGTTGAGGACTAGTTGGTATAATGAGTGGTTGCCCATTCAAAATAAAAAGACGAACATCTTCACTGAGAGGGAACTGAATCTGTGGAATTCTTTACCACAAAGGGCTGTTGAGTCTGGAGGTTGTGAAGAATATTTAAACCAGAGATGGGCATATTTTTATTTTTTGAATCTTTTAATCAGTAGGGGAATCAATGGTACTGAGGGAGGCTCACCGGATCCAAAATGTCAACACTCGATTACACTTCACAGAAGCTGCCAGACCGGCTGAGCTTTTCCAGCAACTTCTGTTTGTGTTTCTAAGCATAAAAGTCGATTTGAGGATTATCAAATCAGCGATGCTATCATTAAATAGGAGAGCGGAATTGGTCAAACACAAGAAGGACGCACAAATTTTCTACTGGCATGTAAGTTGTAAAGAGGTATCGGAATTAGATTTTACTGTCACACGTACTCAAGTATAGGAAAAGTGATAAAGTCGCCATTCTCCTGCACCATCCTGGTTACACACTTGATTAAAAAAACAGAATTGAAAAGAAGCAAAAATAAAAGAAACAAAGCCAAAGGGAATGAAAAACATGAATGAATATCTTGGCCACGTGTATTCAGTATAAAATACAGTGAAAAGTGTGTACCGTCACTGTGCATAAGTGCCATTCACATTAACTTAGAATAAAATAAAGAAAATATAACTTAAAGACAGTCCAAACTTTCCTTTTCTGTTGCTACAGCATGCTGCCACCAGAGTCCCGCTCCAGGCAACCCACACCAGGCCACTGAGAGTGTCCCCGCTCCAGGCAACCCACACCAGGCCACTGAGAGTGTCCCGCTCCAGGCAACCCACACCAGGCCAATGAGAGTGTCCCACTGCAGGCTTCCCAACACATGCATGCTGAGAGTGTCCTGCTCTGGGTTTCCCAGTCCACATCATGCCATCGAGAATGTCCCGCTCCAGACTTCCCAACTCACTCCATGCTCCAAGAGTGTCCTGCTCTGTGCTTCCCAGTCCACACTATGCCCAGGCTCTGGGCTTCACAGGCTGACTGACCGACTCTGTAGCCTTGCTGCCTCTGAAGACACCGCTGCCGCTGGTCCAGAGCCAGTCGAAGCTGCCTCCTGCCGAAGAGCTCTCTCTCTCTCTCAGATAAGTTTGAAAAAAAAAGGGTAAGTAGCAAAAAGAAAAACAAATGCAAATGAAGATGACAAGCCTGAACACAGGAGCCCACACACTGCCTACTCCGCCACCACAATCTTCGCATCTAGATATTACAGTCTTATTTACGTCTTATCTCCATGTAGGCATCTGGGTCAAGCCACGGTCTGGAATCGCAGGAAGAGTTGAGTGCTTGCTGCTGCCACCACCTTTGATCTCTTCCTGCTGTCACCACCTCCTCTGATTCTACAACACTGGAGTGGAAGAAAGTTGTCTTGAATCTTCAGTGACACAAATCTCCTTCCCTGATGATGCTTCTTGGGTTCAGTGTCATGGTCATCTATTCCACTACTCAGCCAAACACTGTCACCCAAGTCTCGAACTTTTTATACCTGATTTCAGAAGGTCGTTTGACTTAAGCATCTGTCACAGTAAAATCCAGTGAAGGCCCACATGTACTGTGTGTCAGAATGGGGATACTGTGCCCCACACTTTTCATCCTACTTCCTGGAGACAGGGATTAATAAGTGGGTCCTGTTAAAAAAATGGATAATATATGCTTTCGAGCTAAGTGTAAAATAATTAATAAATATTTTGTATCATTGCTTACTAAGGAAGAATGTGCTGATAAAACATTGGTTGTCGGGAGAGTTGTAGCAATTAATAGGGTGAAAATTGAGAGCAAGGAATCATTAGCAAGGCTACCCGTACTTAGAATGGATTAATGGGCCAATGGGCTGAGGAGTGGCAGATGGAGTTTACTTCATACTAATGCAAGGTGCTGCATTTTGGGAAAGCAAATCTTAGCAGGACTTATACACTTAATGGTAAGGTCCTAAGGAGTGTTGCTGAACAAAGAGATCTTGGAGTGCAGGTTCATAGCTCCTTGAAAGTGGAGACGCAGGTAGATAGGATAGTGAAGAAGGCGTTTGGTATGCTTTCCTTTATTGGTCAGAGTATTGAGTACAGGAGTTGGGAGGTCATGTTGCGGCTGTACAGGACATTGGTTAGGCCACTGTTGGAATATTGCGTGCAATTCTGGTATCTTTCCTATCGGAAAGATGTTGTGAAACTTGAAAGAGTTCAGAAAAGATTTACAAGGATGTTGCCAGGGTTGGAGGACTTGAGCGCTAGGGAGAGGCTGGACAGGCTGGGACTGTTTTCCGTGGACCGTCGGAGGCTGAGGGGTGACCTTATAGAGGTTTACAAAATTATGAGGGGCATGGATAGGATAAATAGGCAAAGTCTTTTCCCTGGGCTCAGGGAGTCCAGAACTAGAGGGCAGAGGTTTAGGGTGGGAGGGGAAAGATATAAAAGAGACTTAAGGGGCAACTTTTTCACGCAGAGGGTGGTACAGGTATGGAATGAGCTGCCAGAGGATGTGGTGGAGGCTGGTACAATTTGCAAAATTTAAAAGGCATCTGATGAGTATATGAATAGGAGGGTTTGAAGGGATATGTGCCAGGTGCTGGCAGGTGGGACTAGATTGGGTTGGGATATCTGGCCAGCATGAACAGGTTGGACCAAAGGGTTTGTTTCCATGCTGTACATCTCTATGACTCTATGACTCTAAATCATCTGGTCAGGATGGCTTGCATCCAGGTTGCTACAGACGTAGGAATTTAGATAGGAGAAGGGCTTGCCATAATCTTCCAATCTTTGGAGGAGATTCCAGAGGAAGAAGGGATAGAGCA
>NW_025188819.1:0-3171 GCF_004010195.1 Chiloscyllium plagiosum | reverse complement strand
GTGAACATCACTGAATCCTCAAATGTCAACATCTTGGGGATTATATTGACCAGAATCTCCACTGGATTCGCCACATAAACACAGTGGCAACAAGAGCAGGTCAGAGGCAGGGTACACAGTGATGAGGAAATCATCTCTTCACTTCCAAAAGCCTATCCGCCTTCTACAAGGCAGAAATCGGGAGTGTGAGAGAATACTCACCACTTGCCTGAATAAGTGAAGTTCCAACAACACTTAGGAAGCTGACACCATCCAGGACAAAGCAGTCTGCTTGATTAGCACTACATCCATAAGCATCCATTCCCTCGACCTCCGATGCTCAGTTGTAGTGGTGCGTAGTATGTGCTGCAGAAAATCACCAAAGAACATTAGACAGCAACTTCTAAACCCACAACCACTTCCATTCAGAAGGACAAGAGTAGCAGATGCCACCCCCCTTCAAGTTCCCCTTCCAGCCCCTCACCATCCAGATTTGAAATACATCATCGTTCCTCCACAATGACGGGGCCAAAATCCTGGAATTCCCTCCCTAATGGCATTGTGGGTCAACCCACAGCAGGCGGACTGCAGCAGTTCAAGAAGGTAACTCCCCACCACCTTCTCAAGGGGCAACTAGGGGCGGGCAATAAATACCGGCCGGCCAGCGATGCCCAGATTCCACCAATTATTAAGCAATTTCCTCGACACATCTCCATGCTGTTCTCTATACAGATTCATCCTCTGCACTGTGTGATACTCTGACTAGTGACATGGTGAATGCCTGTCACTCTGCACTAAACACTAAGATAAACCTGTCAGACCTGAAGTAAACACAAAGTGAATGAGCCTTTAGAAAGTTAGCTCAGAGCCAGACAGTGCATCCGATGTCGCTGCATGAAATGTGCACATGCCCCTGACTGTGAACCAACCTGGCAGAAGCAGGTACGGCATCACTGTCTCTGAGCTCCACAGTGAAGGGTGAGTTAATCTGAAAGCAGCCAGAATGATGTGGTGAGGCTGGGGTTTGGTGATGCCCACACACACCGACAGAGTGTGGGAGAGGACAGTGTTGATGGAGCATGCAGTGAAATGGTGCTGATGGTGGAGATGGATGAAGACCTGGAGAAGCAAACAGTGAGCTCCTGCCTCCAGGTAACTGCCCAGGCTTTCCTGTTGGGAACGGACACCATCTGGTTTCCACAGGAACTGAAGGGAGGATTAGAATCTCCATCGAAATGAGGCAAGACCAGCTCCTAATGAGATAGAACAGCATGAAAATGAAGTGGTCTCCCCTCACTAGTGAGATTCAGAATTCCCTGTTTAAGCCATAAAGGGGGAATTGGAAATAAGTTTCACAACAAAATCTAATGCTTTCATTCTTGCCATATTTCCCCAACTTTCTTGTCTTTGCTCATACAACTCAAGGCAGCAGAAAATCCAACTCTATCAAACTTACTAACAATGTAATTTTTAATCTGCTGACAGGATTGAGGATACCACAATTGCTCAGGCCAAGTATTGTCAATGCTGGTCATCCTGCAGGACCAAATGGACACCAGAACCATGATCTGACCCCTGACCCCTGAGGGTCTTGACCTCAACATGGAATAGAATTGGCCCTGTCAGTGACTTAGAATCCCTACAGTATAGAAACAGACCCATCAGCCCAACAAGTGCACACTGACCCTCCGAAGAATAACTCAAATAAAACCCCATTCCACTGTCTATATCTACCCCTGACTCATGCACCTAACCTACATCTCCCTGAACAATAAGATGGGCAATTTAACATGGTCAATTCTACAAACCTGCACATCTTTAGATTGTGGGAGGAAACCTGAGCATCCAGAGTAAACTTATACAGACACGAGAAGAATGTGCAAACACAGACATCACTCGAGGAATCAAACCCAGGTCCCTGGCACTGTAAGGCAGCAGTGCTAACCACTAAGCTACCATGATGATGGTGTCCTGGCCATCGAAAACAATATGGGTGAACTCAGATCGAGGCTTACCTTCCAGAGGGAACTCAGAGACTGTTGTGTGCTCTGCTTCACGGAGACTTGGCTCACCCCTGCCATTCCTGACAGCTTCCTACAAGCTGATGGGATCTCCATACACCATATGGACCACACAGCAGCCTCAGGAAAAGTGAAGGGCAGTGGGATATGCTTCCTGAACAACACCTCCTGGTGCTCAGTTTCGTGACCATGACAGACCATTGCTCCCCTCGACCTAGAATACCTTACAGCAAAATGCTGTCCCTATTACCTTCCATGAGAGTTCACCTCCACCATCCTGACAACAGTCTACATCCCACCCCATGCGAATGTGATGAATGCCCTGGATGAAATTTACACTGCCATAAACATTCTGAGACAAAATTCCCCGAGTCCTTACTCACCTTGACTGGTGACATCAACATTTCAGGATTCCTGATGCTGGGCTTATAACTGAAATGACAATTCTCCTGCTCCTCAAATGCTGCCTGACCGGCCGTGTGTTTCCATCACCACACTCTTCGGTAGTGTCTGACAAGGCAGGAACGGGTCTAAACTTTGTGGAACAATAAACAAACATCCTGAATATTGACCTTATGATGGAGGGATTGTCCAGGATGAAGCAGTTGAAAGTAGGTGGGCCGAGGACACTTCCCTGATTTAATCTCTCCCTCGCTTCAGCCATATCATCTCAAGTGTGAGATATCTGACTTTCGTCCAATCAATTTTTCCTTAATTAATTTTAAAGGCACTCTAACTCTGTATCCGAATATTAACTCAAAGGGATTACACTGAGTAGATTCATTTGGGGCATCTCTAATGGCAAACAACACAAATGTGGGATTCCTTTATCCCAATCATTCAGGTAATCCTGACAGACAGTAAGCTCTGAACGTTGTCTTCAGGGCCTGATGTCACCTTTCCAATGCTCCCCGGGTTTCAGGATGGTATGCACTTGATTTAAAAGCTGTAAGCCTAAATTATCCAAGACTTCTTTAAATAGTTTATCAGTAAAATTAGACCCTTGGTCTGAGTGAATCTCCCTGGGTAGCACATACCAGGTAAAGAAAGCTACCAACTCCTCCACCATCCTTTTAGCTTTAACACTCTGTAATGGAATTGCCTCAGGAAATCTGGTAGCCACGTCCATTATGGTTAACAAATACTGGTTACCACTTTCAGTTTTAGGGAG
>NW_025188818.1:0-3171 GCF_004010195.1 Chiloscyllium plagiosum | reverse complement strand
TGTCCTCACTGCCACTGTCTCCTATCACCGGGAAAGTGTCCTCACTGCCACTGTCTCCTATCACCGGGAGGGTGCCCTCACTGCCGCTGTCTCCTATCACCTAGAGAGTGCCCTCACTGCCGCTGTCTCCTATCACCGGGAGAGTGTCCTCACTGCCGCTGTCTCCTATCACCGGGAGAGTGCCCTCACTGCCGCTGTCTCCTATCACCGGGAGAGTGCCCTCACTGCCACTGTCTCCGATCACCGGGAGAGTGCCTTCACCCCTGTCTCCTATCACCGGGAGAGCGCCCTCACTGCCGCTGTCTCCTATCACCGGGACCGTGCCCTCACTGCCGCTGTCTCCTATCACCTAGAGAGTGCCCTCACTGCCACTGTCTCCTATCACCGGGAGAGTGCCCTCACTGCCCCTGTCTCCTATCAACGGGGAAGTGTCCTCTCTGCCGCTGTCTCCTATCACCGGGAGAATTCCCTCAGTGCCGCTGTCTCCTATCACCGGGAGAGTGTCCTCACTGCCGCTGTCTCCTATCACCGGGAGAATACCCTCACTGCCGCTGTCTCCTATCACCGGGAGAGTGTCCTCACTGCCGCTGACTCCTATCACCAGGAGAGTGCCCTCACTGCCGCTGTCTCCTATCACCGGGAGAGTGCACTCACTGCCGCTGTCTCCTATCACCGGGAGAGTGCCCTCACTGCCGCTGTCTCCTATCACCGGGAGAGTGGCCTCACTGCTCTCTCCTATCACCGGGAGAGTGCCCTCACTGCCGCTGTCTCCTATCACCGAGAGAGTGCCCTCACTGCCGCTATCTCCTATCACCGGGAGAGTGTCCTCATTGCTCTCTCCTATCACCGGGAGAGTACCCTCACTGCCACTGTCTCCTATCACCGGGAGAGTGTCCTCACTGCCACTGTCACATATTACCGGGAGAGTGACCTCACTGCCGCTGTCTCCTATCACCGGGAGAGTGCCCTCACTACCGCTGTCTCCTATCACCGGGAGAGTGCCCTCACTGACGCTGTCTCCTATCACCGGGAGAGTGCCCTCACTGACGCTGTCTCCTATCACCGGGAGAGTGCCCTCACTGACGCTGTCTCCTATCACCGGGAGAGTGCCCTCACTGACGCTGTCTCCTATCACCGGGAGAGTGCCCTCACTGACGCTGTCTCCTATCACCGGGAGAGTGCCCTCACTGACGCTGTCTCCTATCACCGGGAGAGTGCCCTCACTGACGCTGTCTCCTATCACCGGGAGAGTGCCCTCACTGACGCTGTCTCCTATCACCGGGAGAGTGCCCTCACTGACGCTGTCTCCTATCACCGGGAGAGTGCCCTCACTGACGCTGTCTCCTATCACCGGGAGAGTGCCCTCACTGACGCTGTCTCCTATCACCGGGAGAGTGCCCTCACTGACGCTGTCTCCTATCACCGGGAGAGTGCCCTCACTGCCGCTGTCTCCTATCACCGGGAGAGTGCCCTCACTGCCGCTGTCTCCTATCACCGGGAGAGTGCCCTCACTGCCGCTGTCTCCTATCACCGGGAGAGTGACCTCACTGCCGCTGTCTCCTATCACCGGGAGAGTGACCTCACTGCCGCTGTCTCCTATCACCGGGAGAGTGACCTCACTGCCGCTGTCTCCTATCAGCCGCTGTCTCCTATCACCGGGAGTGTGCCCTCACTGCCGCTGTCTTCTATCACCGGGAGAGTGTCCTCACTGCCGCTGTCTCCTATCACCGGGAGAGTGCCCTCACTGCCGCTGTCTCCTATCACCGGGAGAGTGCCCTCACTGCCGCTGTCTCCTATCACCGGGAGAGTGCCCTCACTGCCGCTGTCTCCTATCACCGAGACCGTGTCCTGACTGCCGCTGTCTCCTATCACCGGGAGAGTGCCCTCACTGCCGCTGTCTCCTATCACCGGGAGAGTGTCCTCACTGCCGCTGTCTCCTATCACCGGGAGAGTGCCCTCACTGCCGCTGTCTCCTATCACCGGGAGAGCGCCCTCACCGCCGCTGTCTCCTATCACCGGGAGAGTGCCCTCACCGCCGCTGTCTCCTTTCACCGGGAGAGTGCACTCACTGCCACTCTCTCCTATCACCACGAGAGTACCCTCACTGCCGCTGTCTCCTATAACCGGGAGAATGTCCTCACTGCCGCTGTCTCCTATCACCGGGAGAGTGTCCTCACTGCTCCTGTCTCCTATCACCGGGAGAGTGCCCTCACTGCCGCTGTCTCCTATCACCGGCAGAGTGTCCTCACTGCCGCTGTCTCCTATCACTGGGAGAGTACCCTCACTGCCGCTGTCTCCTATCACCGGGAGAGTGTACTCACTGCCGCTGTCTCCTATCGCCAGGAGAATGTCCTCACAGCCGCTGTCTCCTATCACCGGGAGAGTGCCCTCACTGCCGCTGTCTCCTATCACCAGGAGAGTGTCCTCACTGCTGCTGTCGCCTATGACCGGGAGAGTGCCCTCACTGCCGCTGTCTCCTATCACCGGGAGAGTGTCCTCTCTATCCCTGTCTCCTGACACCGGGAGAGTGCCCTCACTGCCGCTGTCTCCTATCACCGGGAGAGTGTCCTCACTATCCCTGTCTCCTGACACCGGGAGAGTGTCCTCACTGCCGCTGTCTCCTATCACCGAGACCGTGTCCTGACTGCCACTGTCTCCTATCACCGGGAGAGTGTCCTCACTGCCCCTGTCTCCTATCACCGGGACCGTGTCCTCACTGCCACTGTCTCCTATCACCAGGAGAGTACCCTCACTGTTGCTGTCTCCTATCACCGAGAGAGTGTCCTCACTGCCACTGTCTCCTATCACCAGGAGAGTGTCCTCACTGCCGCTGTCTCCTATCACCGGGAGAGTGCCCTCACTGCCGCTGTCTCCTATCACCGGGAGGTGCTCTCACTGCCGCTATCTCCTATCACCGGGAGAGTGCCCTCACTGTCCCTGTCTCCTATCACCGGGAGAGTATCCTCCCTGCCGCTGTCTCCTATCAGCGGGAGAGTGACCTCACTGCCGCTGTCTCCTATCACCGGGAGAGTGTCCTCACTGCCGCTGTCTCCTATCACCGGGACCGTGTCCTCACTGCCGCTGTCTCCTATCACCGGGACCGTGTCCTCACTGCCGCTGTCTCCTATCACTGGGAGAGTGCTCTCACTGCCGCTGTCTCCTATCACCGGG
>NW_025188817.1:0-3170 GCF_004010195.1 Chiloscyllium plagiosum | reverse complement strand
TGGGCTCGGCTGTCCCAACCCCGGCTGCGACGTTAACACCCTTCAGGCACCTGACCAAACGCCTGGGGGTCAAGACCTATCCCCACCCTAACATGTCCATCGAGGCCTGCAGCAAGGCCATGGCTAGTGTGGTCGGCCCACTGGCCATCGTCGCTGCGGCCCGGATGTACCGGAAGGCCGTCTTTTTTCTGAAGACCGAGCAGGCGGTCCACCTGGCCGTGGACTCACTGTGGGCGGGACACATTTGCCCGTCGACACTCTGGAGGTTACGGCCCAGAGGGTCGTGATCTCTAACGTCCCACCCTTCATCGCCAGCGAGCTCCTTCTCCCCCACCTCAACACCTTGGGGGAGATCCGGTCAGGGGTCCAGCCGCTCCTGCTCGGTCTGAAGGACCCTGCCCTCAGACACATCTACTCCTTCCGACGCCAGGTATTTATTCGCCTGGCCCGGGAGGAAGTCACCGAGGAAAATTTTACCGTCCTCCACGAGGGCGTGGCCTACCGCGCCATCTGAACGGCATGCGGTGCCACCTGTGCCACAAGGTGGGGCACATAAGGAAAAACTGCCCCACCCAGAAGGCTGCCCAGCCCGTGCCAACGGCTGATGGTGATGCCGCCGCACACACTCCCCCTCCCTCGAAGTCAATACCTCCAGCCCCGGCACCGAAGCCAGAGGCTTCCAATACTTCAGCCTCTGGCAGGGAGGGGGGTGAGCGTCTGGCCGGCCAGAAGGCACAGAAGAAGACGCGACGCGTCAAGCCTGCCCACGGGGAGACCACCCTATCCCCTTCCCCGACACCTAGCCCACGACCTGCCCTGACCCGGCACGACAATGCCCCTGCGGCCGTGCCAGCGTCGCCCCGGCGCGGGAACCCTGACCCTCAAACCCCCGAACCCGTACCTGATCCTAACCCCACTGACCCCACACCCACTCCCTACCCCGATAGAGAAACCCCTCGGGATTCAACGCCTGCCCCTGGCACTGCAACACCTCGCCCGTGGGCGCCCGAGCCCTGCCCAACCCAGCCACGCCCTGGCACTAACCTGGGGGGAACCACCGCTGCTCCACCTCCTGCAGCGACCGTGTCTCCGGGCCCCGGAGAGGGAACTGGGCCCCTGCTCCGCCCGCCCTCACCTGATAAACCGGGGGCGGGGCAGGAAGTGACATGGCTGGCCCTCCCCACCCTGGCCACGCCCTGTCTTCCCCCAGCCATTCGTACTCCTGGAAAGGCTGGGGGGGAAGGACCCCGGGCCCCATGACCACCGAGGCGGGCGGGGAGGGGAAGGCCCATAAATCCCCCCCGGTCTCTCTGGGGAAGAGGCACCAGCCCTTGGAGGGGAGGGACTTTCCAGCAGCGCTACCCCTCTCCGGGGGACGAACCAACGGTGCCCCTCGACTGTCCCGCACCGCGGCCTGACTTACCAAAACCCCCAGGGGCTACAGCAGGGCCTCCTGCTGCCTCGACTCCTCCGGCCCCTGGGGAGGACCTCAATAACCACGAGGGCTGTGGTGCGGGCGACGACGGAGGACCCTCTGCTGGGTCGTCGAGCGGTGCAGGTGAGGAGGGTGTTATCCTCGCTCCCAGACTGTTTTTCCGGGGGCCTTGGCCCTGGGGGATGACCTTTTCCTGGGGGATAACCTTTTCCCCGAGGAGCCAGGCGTCCCGGTGTCGGGAGAGGAGCGGGGCCCCGAGCCTCTGCCGCCCGACGACCCGAACTCAGGGCGTTCTGGGAAGGGGTGCGCCGAGGAAGGCACCGCCGGTGACCCTGGGGGTGGGGTCGCCGGGGGTTTGAGGCCAGTTGGCGGCGCCGGACCAGCCCCCATCCTCTCAGTGGGGGAGGGGTCGGTGACAGAGGGCGGCCTCCCGGAGGAGGGTTCGGGATCGGTGGCGGACACCGGGGACGACGCGGACTCCGTCTGCAGTGACATTTTTGAGTCCCAGGTGCCCCCCACCGATCTCCCCCTCATCCCCCTCGAGGAACTCCGGGAATTTGTCGAGGAAACCCGGTCGCCGGGATAGAGCCCAATTGGCGCTCGACCGCTGGAGCTCCTTCGAAAAAAAGTTACTGGTCAGCCCACGCTGCCCGCCAGGCTCCTGGGCTCGACGTTAATGAGCGAAAGCGAGTCAGGAACTTCCTCGGGGCACTCCTGGTGAGGGCGAGGAACTTCAGTGCCCCTCCCTCGTCCTCCCTGTAAATATATACGGGTTTGTTAATTGTACCGGTGGTGGTTGCACAAAGCTTCCGACATGGAGACGACTATAGCCAGCCTCAACATCAACGGCAGCAGGGAGTCGCAGCGCAGATTCCAGACCCTCTCGGTCCTTCGGGACGGGAGGTATGCGGTGTACTTCCTGCAAGAAACCCACACTACCCCGGGAGATGAAGCCACCTGGCTCTTGGAGTGGCGAGGGGGGTCTACATGAGTCACCTCACCCGCAGATCTGGCGGGGTGGCTATCCTGTTGGCCCCGCATTTTCAGCCGGAGATCTTTGGGGTCAGGGAGCCAGTGCCAGGCCGTTTGCTTCACCTGACGGTTCGGCTGGGGGGGCGCGGCGCTTCACTTGGTGAACGTCTACGCTCCCCTGGCCGGGCCGAGGCAAGCGAGCTTCTTCAAAGAAGTGTCCACTCATCTCGCTTCCATCGACGAGAACCAGTGCGTTGTCCTCGGGAGATTTTAACTGCGTCCTCGAGGGCAAGGACCACGGCGGTGCCCGCACTGGCTGGGCGTCGGGGAGGAGGTTGGGGGACTTGGTCAAGTCTGGCGGAATCACCATCCCGACTCCATCGCCTTCACCTTCGTGAGGCCTGGGGTCGGAGCATCTAGAATCAACCGCCTGTACGTTTCGCGGGCGTACGCCTCCTGTTTTCCGAAGGCCTCCACGCGGCAGGTGTCGTGCACGGACCATCACCTGGTGTGGGCGGAACTCCTTCCGTTCGGCGCCAGGCTCGGCTCCGCGTACTGGCACTTTAACAACCTGCTGCTGGAGGACGAGCGGTTCCGGGACTTGTTTCGTCGCTTCTGGGCCGGCTGGAGAAGGAAGCGGGGAAGCTTCCCCTCCCTGAGGCTATGGTGGGACGTGGGCAAGGCTCACGTCCTTGTCTTCTGTCAGGAGTACGTGAGGGGGTCGATGAAGAGGCGGAAATCCAGGATCGGGGAATTGGAGAGG
>NW_025188816.1:0-3170 GCF_004010195.1 Chiloscyllium plagiosum | reverse complement strand
CAGCATCTGCAGTGCTCACTTTCTCCTCGATAATTTTGTTCACAGTCAAGGACAGGAAAGTGTGAATGTCATAGGATAAAGTAACATAGAAACAAGACCTTTGGCCCATCTTGTCTATGCTGACCAACCAAAACCAACTCCACTAATCCCATTTACCTGCATTTGCTCACAGCCTACTATGCCCTGGTACTTTAAGTGCTCATCCAGATGCTACTGAAATATTGTGAGTACTTCCCTGCAGCACCTTGTCAGACAGTGCATTCCATATTTTTACCAATCGCTGGTTGAAAAATAGTTCATCAGATCTCCTCTAAACTAATTACTCCAAATCTTAAACTTATGCCCCCCTGGTCTTAGGCTCATCTGTCATGGGGAGAAGATTCTCATGATCTACCCTGTCTTTGCCTCTTATAATTTTGCATATCTCAAACAGATCCCTCCTCAGCCTCTTCTGCTCCAAGGAAAACAAATTCAGCCGATTCAGTCTTTCCTCATAACTGGAACCTTCCATCCCAGGGAACATCCTGGTGAATCTCCTCTGCACCCTCTCTCATGTAATGATGTTCTTGTGATAGCATTGCAACCAGAACCGCACATCTTGCGATCTAACTAACGTTCTACAATTTACAAAAGACTTCCCAGCTCCTGTATTCTACACACGGCTAATGAAGGCAATCATCCCATATTCCTTCTTCGCCATTCTATCTACCTGTGCTGCCAACTTCCAGGAAACTATGGACTTGTACATCAGGATCCTTTTGTTTCACAGTACTCCTAAGAACCGACTATTCATTCTGAATATCCTTCCCTTATTAGGCCTGTCAAAATGCATTACTTCACTTATCAGGAGTAAATTCCATCTGCCATTGCTCTGCCAATTTATCAGCTGATCAATATTAGACAATAGCCAGAGACCATCCTTTTCACTATCGACAATGCCACGAATTTTTGTGTTATCTGCAAACTTACTAATTATACCTTTTACATTCACATTCAAGTTGTTAATGCATATAACAAACAGCAGGGGTCCCAGCACCAATCCCTGTGGTACACCAATGATCATGGCCTTGCACTCACAAAAAAAACCCTCCGTTTTGCCTCCGACTTGTAAACCAATTTTAGATCCAGTTTTCCAACTTACATTTTGGACCAGTTTTGTCAAAGGCCTTACTGAAGTCTACGCAAACCATATTAATGCACAACCCTCAACCCATGCTCTTCCTTTTTTTTTAGATTACTTTACAGTGTGGAAACAGGCCCTTCGGCCCAACAAGTCCACACCGACCCGCCGAAGCGCAAACCACCCATACCCCTACATTTACCCCTTACCTAATATTACGGACAATTTAACATGGCCAATTCACCTAACCTGCACATCTTTGTGACTGTGGGAGGAAACCCACGCAGACACGGGGAGAATGTGCAAACTCCACACAGTCAGTCGCCTGAGGCGGGAATTGAACCCGGGTCTCTGACGCTGCGAGGCAGCAGTGCTAACTACTGTGCCACCGTGCCATTCCTAAGTTGTATTCTTGTCAAAAAATCAAATAAATATGTCAAACAGGATTGCCTCACTGGAAATCCATGCTGACCAATCCTTGCATTTCATCCTGTCCCTCAGACTTTTTTTCCAAATATTTCCCTACCATGCATACTAATTAACTGATCTGTAATTATCTAGCCAATCCCTGCTGCCCTTACTGAACAGGAACTGCAATAACTATCCTCCAGCCATCTGGCACTTTACCTGTGGCTAGTGAAGTATTGAATATCTCCACCAATGCCCCAGTGATCTCCTCCCTTGCCTCCCATGGCATCCACAGATGCATCTCATCAGGTGCTGGGGATTTATCCACATTTATGCCCACTAAGACTTATTAATCTTAACATGCTCTAGAATTTCACCATCCAAGCTGAAATCTCCAGCTACAATGGCTTTCTCCTTAGTGAATTTAGAGGAAAACTTTTCATTGAGGACTTCATCCACATCTTTGTCTCCATGAACAGATTACCCCTTTGGTCTCTAATTGACCCTATTATTTCCCTAGTAAACTTCTTGCTCTTAATATAGTTATAAAATGCTTTGGGTATTTATTTAATCCTATCTGACAAAAATATTTTGTGTCCCCTATTTGCCCTCCCATGTCCTTTTTGATGCACTCCCCTACACTTTCCATACTTCTGAATGGCCTTTGTACTCTTGAATGTGTCTACAGGGAGCCGGAGATACAGGTTTGTTATTGTTCAATGGGTTTGAGCCTGTTGCAGCCTGTTTGGATGAGAGAGTCAAGATTAGGTGAGTGAACTGACTATGGAACTGTGGCACTCAAAGTCAATCAAATGGGTGCAGTAATTCGTAGGGACAGTATAGTCAAGGGAACAGGCACAGGCCACTGCAGCAGAGGCTCAGAGTTCGTTGACTGCCGTGTGTCAGGGTTCAAGAAAGCTGTTCAGGAATAGAGAGAAAGTTTCAACAGGAGGAGAAGGTTTCAATGGATGTGGTCTGCATGGGTACCAATGACCTAGGACCAGAAGGAAGTTCTGCTTAGAAAGTATGAGCAGCTATGGCTACATTATAAAGTAGAATCTCAAAGGTAATAATCTCAGAATTAATTAGATTTCCCTACAGTGTGGAAGCAGGCCCTTCAGCCCAACAACCCCACACTGACCCTTCGAAGAGTACCCCATCCAGACCCATTTCCCTCTGACTAATGCACCTAACACTATGGACAATTTAGCATGGCCAATTCACCTGACCTGCGTATTTTTAGACTGTGGGAGGAAACCCACACAGACATGGGGAGAATGTGCAAACTCCACACAGACAGTCACCCAAGGTTGGAATCAAACTTGGGCCCCTGGAGCTGTGAGGCAGCAGTGCTAACCACTGAGCCACCGTGCCACCCACAAAATTGCTAGTTGAGCCCTGAACAAATTGGTTTAGAGTAAATAAGTTTACAGAGGAGAATGCATCACTTAAAAAAGATTAATAGTAGGTCAGAAGATTGGACAGAATTTAAAAACCAGCAAAAATTGACTAAAGAAATTGTCAGGAGGGACAAATCAGAGAATGAGAGAAAGCGATGTGAAATATAAAAGCAGATAGTAAAACTTTCCCCAAATGTCTAAAAAAGAAGAAAGTGACTAAATTGAGTACTAATCCTCAATAT
>NW_025188815.1:1812-3170 GCF_004010195.1 Chiloscyllium plagiosum | reverse complement strand
TTGAGTTTTTTGAAGAAGTACCAAAGAGGGCATGGGTTTAGGGTGAGAGGGTCAAAGATATAAAAGCGACCTAAGGGGCAAAGCTTTGACTTAGAGGATGGTAGGTGTATGGAATGAGCTGCCAGGGGAAGTGGTGGAGGCTGACACAATTGCAAGATTTAAAAGGCATTTGGATGTGTATATGAATAGGAAGGATTGAGGCATATGGGCCGGGTGCAGGCAAGTAGGACTAGATTAGGTTGGGGAATCAGGTTGGCATGGGCGAGTTGGACCCAAGGTCTGTTTCTATGCTGGAGATCTGTATGAGTGTATAAGAGTGTGCAGTATGTGCAATTTAGGCCGAACAGCCTGCACGAAGTACAAGCCAGCGGCATGTATTGGAAAATCTGCTTTTTGCTTGTAAATCAGGGGAGAGCGCGAACGCAGTCCCCCACTACCACAAATTTTGCAGTCGAGTATCCCGCATTTGGGGACATCGCAGGCGTCAGCACACCCGAAGTGCAATGGGATAGCCTCGTCCTGGGAGAACCACCTTGGTGATCATGGTATCTCCCCTGCCAGGTAAGTATGCTCAATACTCTCACTCGCTCAAACCCAATAACAGCCCATACCTCTTACACTCATACTAACTGCGTTTTCGAAAATCGGAAATGCATCTCTCTAAGGTTCTCTGTCTGCACAACAGCGCAATTTCTCACCGGGATCACAGAACATCCAGAAAGACTCGTGTTTCACTGAATACCGCACTCACTGGGCGACGTGAGAAGTTGCGCTAATTTGCATTTCGCCCTTAAACCGAGATGCTCCGCCCTTCCTTGTCCTGCCCCCTTCACACTGTCTCCTTCTTCACCAAAACAAAGCCCCAGGAATCCCTCATACACTTGAAGCAATCTGTTATCAAACACTGTTTACAATGTGAGGTGAACGCGAATAAAAGCAATTTTTAAGCTTTGCTGGTGAAACTTGAAAGATATTTTGAAATCGCTTTTTCCTAATCCCTACAAATTGAACAAATCTTCTTTTGTGAAACTGCAGCTTTGCAATCTTCCCCCCTCTGTGTTCCACCGTGCAAATCAATCACTTCAGGAGACCTCACCGTTAAGATTAAAGGTGCCAGGAACAAGGAAATATTTCTCAACGCTGTTTGGATGTGACATTAAACTGACAGCACCACCTTTTCTGGATGCACATTCCACGTTTTCAACACCCTCTGTTGTTTCGAAAAACAGTGGCCTGTGATTCAAATGTAAATATTATTTTCATATGTCTTGGATTTACTTGCTTACTTATACTAATAATGAAACGTAGTTATTATGGTTGAAGTACAAGATTAGATTCCCTACAGTGTGGAAACAGGC
>NW_025188815.1:0-1728 GCF_004010195.1 Chiloscyllium plagiosum | reverse complement strand
CACCTATTCCAACAAGTCCTAATGAACCTATCCCAACAGTCACTGCATCAGAGGTCAGATCAGTTTTCCTTCGTGCGAATCCAAGGAGAGCAATGGGACCAGATGGAGTACCAGGCCGTGCACTCAGGGCATGCGCAGACCAACTGGCAGAGGTCTTCTCGGACATCTTCAACCTCACCCTGCAGCAGGCCACTTGTCCCTGCCTGCTTCAAGAGGGCCAACATTATCCCTGTGCCTAAGAAGGCTCGTGCAGCATGTCTCAATGACTACCGCCCTGTGGCCCGAACTTTGGTGGTCAGGAAGTGATTTGAAAGGTTGGTCATTGCATTAATCAACACCAGCCTCCCCACTACTCTTTGACCAACTCTAATTTGCCTATCGGACCAACAGATCCACGTCAGATGCCATATCACTTGCCCTTCACTCCTTCCTGGAACATCTTGACACCAAGAACAGCTATGTAAGACTCCTACTCATTGACTACAGTTCTGCCTTCAACACTATATTCCCTCGAGACTGATTACTAAACTTAGTGTTCTCAGACTGAGCCCTACTCCCTGCAACTGGATCCTCACTTTCCTGACCCACAGGCCACAGTCAGTGAAGATTGGGGACAATATTTCATCCTCACTAACACTCAACACTGGAGCCCGCCCAGGGGTGTGTACTCAGTCCCCCACTGTACTCACTGTATACCCACGGCTGCATCGCCAAATACCAGACTAATGCCAGTTATAAATTTGCTGATCACATCACCACAGTCGATTGAATCTCAGATGGTGACAAATTGGTCACAGACGGGGAGGTGGAAGACCTTGAAAAATGCTGCACTGAGAACAACCTAGCTCTCAATGCCGGCAAAACCAAGGAACTCATTATTGACTTTCGGTGGGAAGTTACTCATGCCCCGCCACACATTAACAGAGGTGGTACGAGTGGAGAGTGTCTAGCTCCTGGGAGTGGTCATCCACAACAAGCTTTCTTGGACTCTTCATGTGAACGCACTGGTTACAAAGGCCCAGCAATGTCTCTTCTTCCTCAGGCAGCTGAGGGAATTTGGCATGACGGAAAATAGTCTTGCCAACTTTTATAGGTGCACCATCGAGAGCAATCTGTCTGGATGTATCACTACCTGGTATGGCAACTGTACCATTCAAGATCAGAGACGGTTACAGAGAGTGGAGAACTCTGCTGGACAATCACAAAGGTCAACCTCCCATCTATAGAATCCATCTACCAGGCCCGCTGTCAAGAAAAGGCTACCAGCATTCTCAAAGATCCATCCCACTCTGGCAATGTTTTGCTACAACCTCTGACCTGGGTGTGTGTAACACTAATGCTCCTGCTAAGGGCCTGAACAGAATCTAGCAGGGCAGTGGCAGCAAATCCTGGTGCATACCAGGACTGCGTTAAAGTGTGCATCATGTCCCTCTTGCCCATGTGGCCAATGCCATGGGCTGCGAGGGTCAGTGAGTGTAGGTGGGCTCTTGGGCAAACGATGCTGCCGTCAGGGTATATGAGCAGCTGTAGGGAAGGAGACTGTGTGGTGCCAATGCGGGGCCCAACTCTCCTTTCCTTGCGGTGGAGAAGCCTGTTGGCCAGCTCACACTGCCTCCATCAAGTCAGGCAATACTGGGGCCTTCCCTATTCTGGGGTGTGCAGGGGGAGGCAGTGCGGCCTCCCAGGCTGCTGGGCCAGCTGAGGCATTCCCCAGGGTGACACAGTCAG
>NW_025188814.1:1704-3170 GCF_004010195.1 Chiloscyllium plagiosum | reverse complement strand
TGTGGGAGATTATGGCTGTCCTCCACCAAGGTAGTCACTGGGGAGTACAAGCAATGTGTGATTTAGTTCTTAGGGAATATGGATGTAAAGGAATATATACCATTGCTAAGCAAATATGTGAGGGATGCATAATATGCAGGAAGGTAAATAAAAAAGTCTTGAGAAAACAGGCCACGGGAGGAAGAGACCCAGGATTGAGACCCTTCCAGAGTATACAAGTAGATTATACTGAACTACCTAGAGTAGGAAGACTAAAATATATGTTGATCATAATAGATCATCTATCTGGTTGGGTTGAGGCATACCCCCTAGCTACCACCACTGCAAATGGGGTGTCTAAAACAATATTAGTACACATAAATCCCCGATATGGGCTCGTGAACCGTATAGATTCTGACCAAGGAACTCATTTTACCTCTAACGTGTTACAGGGGTAATGAAGAGGTTGGGGATTTCCTGGGAGTTCCATAATCCATGGCACCCGCCATCATCGGGAAGGGTTGAGAGAATGAACCAAACACTCAAACGACAGCTCTCTAAATTGATAATAGAAACCAGACTCCCTTGGACCAAATGTTTACCTATAGCTCTCTTGCGAGTACGAACAGCCCAAGGAAAGATTTGGAACTATCCCCCTTTGAAATCTTATTTTGACTACCTTATCTGGGAATGAATGGAGAATTGACAATTCCTGAAACTAAAGATTTGTTTTTAAAGAAGTATATACTGGGCTTGTCCTCCTCTTTATCTTTCCTCAGAAAACAGGGTCTATTGGCACAGACTCTGCCCCTTGAATTCACTGTTCACCCCATCCGGCCGGGTGATTGGATCTTAATAAAATCATGGACAGAGACTAAATTGCAGCTGGACTGGGAAGGGCTGTACCAGGCTGTCTTGACTACCGAAACGACAATAAGGACGGCGGAAAAAGGCTGGACTCATTACACTCGGATCAAAGGGCCTGTGGACCCTCCAGTTGAGGAAGAAGTCTGGACAGCCGAATCAACGCAAGACCCGCTGAAACTCAGACTGAAGAGACTTTGAGAAATTGACTATACAGTGGCGACGGGAGAGCGGGATTATTTCTGTAAGATTGTATATTAAGCCCTTTTGTGCTTCAGCATGATGATTACTGGGAATGTTTAGAGTTACGATGCTAGCCCTCTTAGTATTGGGATTTTGTCACATATCATTTTCATATGTATTATTAACGGTTCCTGAGTCTGATAATCCACAAGTGATAGACACTGATGTATGCAGCTTAGTAAATTGTGGGGCTGTAGCTAATCAAAGACAGTACTGCAGCTCTGAGATACATCTTAAGTCCTATGGGGATGGCCTTGGGGATGGTACTTGGTATAATGATCTCGTCACAATACACCGGGCCCCCTTCCGACCAGCTCGTGATTGTCTCGATAAGAAGTGTAACCCAATATACTTAACGATAAGGAAAACCACATGGCACG
>NW_025188814.1:0-1534 GCF_004010195.1 Chiloscyllium plagiosum | reverse complement strand
CAGTGGCCCAGGTGGTTCCCTTTCCGCTCTGGTGGAAGCGAGACAGGAAGGACATGAAATGTTTGATAGCCCTGGACCAGGATGAGACTGCATGGAATGATAGGAATTGTACCTCCCTATCTCTGATGTTCCCTCCCTTGGAGAAGAAAGATGTAAAAGTTCCTCCCACATTTTCCACCGCAGTTGGAAATCACACGTCGTGTGTGCGCAGGCAAGGTACACGTCAGTCGAGAGATTTGGGGGAGCTGAAATTATGTACAGAGATTAAGAATGTTACCGAAACGGAGAAGGGAGGGAACTACTCAGCACTGAAGGCTCCCCGAGCGGATTTGTGGTGGTACTGTGGAGGCAAAATATTGAGGCCCACCCTACCTCCGAATTGGAGAGGGATATGTGTAATTGTACAATTGGTAGTTCCATTTACCCTGGCATTTGAGAAGAAAAAGATCGTAAAGAAAAAGGGAAGGAGTAAGAGATTACTGTTAGACACTTCTTTCGATGACAGGATTTATCTCGAATCTGTAGGAGTCCCTGGAGAGTACCTGATGAATTCAAGGCCCGTAACCAGATTGCAGCAGGCTTTGAGTCAGCTCTCTGTTGGTGGGTAACAATTTTGGTGGGTAACAATTAATAAAAATGTAGATTGGATAAATTACATTTTCTATAATCAACAGCGATTTATCAATTATACAAGAGATGCAGTTAAAGGAATATCAGAACAGCTTGATGCGACAAGTAGGATGGCATGGGAAAACAGAATAGCCCTTGATATGATTTTAGCAGAAAAAGTGTGTGTTTGATGTTAGGAGGAAGCTGTTGTACCTTTATTCCTAATAATACTGCACCTGAGGTTCAATTACTCGGGCCTTATGGGGATTAACTACTTTAGCAGAGGAACTGGCTGAGAATTCAGGAGTAGACACATCTCTTACGGGATGGCTCGAATCCTGGTTTGGAAAATGGAAGGGGGTGGTGGTTTCTCTCCTTACTTCCCTGATAGTAGTAGTCGGGGTATTGGTGGCCATTGGCTGTTGTGTCATACCCTGTATACGAGGGCTCACCCAAAGACTGATTGAAACAGCCTTGATGAAACAGATGCCCCTAAGAGGGAATCAGACAGAGGAACTTTATCGGCTAAATAATGAGGAAATGAGTGAAACCAAGATGGATGAAATCTCTGAAATGATGCTGGCGAATTTCGGGAACGATGTTTTAAAAAAAAGACAAAAATGCAGAAGATAACAAATGGTAATCAAAAGAAAAAGGGGAAATTGTGGGATAAAGGTGAATTGATGTTATTTCTGCAAATTACAAGTTCTGATACACAGTAAATGAATTCACATTAGTCTGTGATTGTTTTCTCAGCTGGGAGCTGAGTTAGCAAAAACGGGAAGTACATGGAGGAAGGACGTTAGCATGAGACGTGATTTCAGAACAATGGTAGAAATACAGGCACTAGATAAAATGCTGTGGAAAGAGGCCTTTATAAACATCTGTTTCCCACTTGTACAGAGATACAGGATCAAACCCCAAT
>NW_025188813.1:1746-3170 GCF_004010195.1 Chiloscyllium plagiosum | reverse complement strand
AGACCTGGGTTCAATTCCTGCCTCAGGCGACTGAATGGAGTTTACACATTCTCCCCTCCGGATGAATTGGCCATGCTAAATTGCCTGTAGTGTTAGGTGAAGGGGCAAATGGAGAGGTCTGGGTGGGTTGCGCTTCGGCGGGGCGGTGTGGGACTTGTTGGTAATCTTAAAAAAAAAGCTCTGTCAGCAGTGGGGGGGGGGATTTTTGGAGTGATTTTTGGAGAAAATGCCCAAATCCCACACACAGGCAACATTTTACTGTTTACTGAATCGCCTCACCCACCTCTCAGTTTCCCTTTGTCTCCCTCTATCTCCTTCACTACTATTCCCATTTCCTGTCAGTCTGCAAGTCTTTGTTTTCTCTCTGTCCCTTTCTTTTGTTCCCTTGCTTTCTAGTTGCTCCACGCCTTGTCCTTATGCCCCAAACTTTTTCTGTTTTCCAATTCTTCCAGGATTCTCTCTACCTCCAGTTCTAGTTCACTGCTCATGTAGCCTTCATTGTCTCTCTCTTTCTCTCTCTGTTTCTAATCAATACGTATGGCATGGAGCATCGAGTAGTGCATCAGTCAAAGGACCTAATGATGAAGGTACAGTGAGTTATCAAGAAGGCTTGTGGCATTCTGTGATTCATTGCAGGAGGATTTGTACAAAAATAAGTAACAATGTTCTGCTTTCTGTCGCATCACCCTGTCTTTAAACCTGACACTGATCCCAGAATTTACTACAACACTGAGATAGCAACATTGACCTTCCCAAGCAATAATTTGAAATGTGAATTGCAGGGTTTCACCTTTCCTTTAATATGATGGGCATTGTTCCAAATAACACATCTCAAACTGGGCCCACTAACACTGCACAGAGAATGTTTCACCTGAAGTCCGTCCCTTGACTCACACCCTGACTTTACCCCTTTCAGTTTCCGCTTGATGCTGGGCACCGGGCGTCTGATTATGGGAGAGAACACTTCGCCTTCCTGGTGGCTTTACCTGCTTCCCAGTGCGGAAACTCCAATAGATATCTTGACTTGAACCCCAGCATATCAATACATCCTTTCATTACCTCCGATGTGAACGTTTTCGAAAACTACCCAGGTAGAAATGACCTCACTGTCTTCCCGAACAGCAGCAGTCGTTGCCCAGAAAGTAAATTGCTGAACCCCGCCCAGATCACCGGGAACCACACCGCGGCTCAGCTTTTCCAAACTCTGCTGAATAACAGAACCCAGCACAATAACCAACCAGTGGGCTGTATCATTCTCACCTTCATTCCCCTACGCTCCCGGATTAATGAATTCAACACGCGGCGTGACATCGAACAATTCTTCCGCCGCCTTCGCCTCCGTGCCTACTTCTTTAACCAAGACTCCCGCCCACCCTCTGACGACCCCTTCTCCCGCCTCCAACACACCCCATCCACCTGGACAC
>NW_025188813.1:806-1740 GCF_004010195.1 Chiloscyllium plagiosum | reverse complement strand
TTGGAAACCTGACGGTGCAGACCATTTCTGAAATGCTAAACGTTTGAAGGTATTGGAGTCCAGAAGGACCAAGATATTCCTGTTCACAAGGTACTGAACGTTAGCATGTCACTGCAGAAAACAATTCAGAAGGCAAATTAGGTGTTAGCTGTTGGTTTCCTTTGTAGAGGTGAGATCTCACCCTGGAGTATTGTGTGAACTCTGGTCCTCCTGCCTATTTACCTAAGAAGGAGTATCGGGATGTTCACTAAACTGATTGCTGGGTTGGTGGGACTGTCCTATAAATTAGCGATTGAGGAGACTGGGCATGTTTTCTCTGAAGATTAGAAGAATCAACTATGTTACAATGCTCTTAAAGAGATAGACAGATTAGATGTAGAAAGCATCCACCATCTACAAGGCACAAGTCAGGAATTTTATGAAATAATCTCCAACTTGCCTGGATGAGCAACACTGAAAAAGTTTGACAGCACCTTCCAAACCTCTAACCTCTGTCATCGTGAAGGACAAGGGCATCAAATGTATGGAACCATCTGCAAGATTCCCTCCAAGTCATCCACCATGAAGGCTTGGAAGGAATTTTCTGTCACTTCACTGTTGCTCAGTCAAATTAGTGCTTGGCGACCAGGAGCAGTTCTCACCAAACAGCTGCTTTCTTTAGAGGCCAAGAAGATGGGGAAACACCAAGCGGAAGAGGGACCCAACACTTGAACAGAAGACTGTTGCCACAAGCTACACACCCGCACCATATGCTTGTAAACCACCAGAGATCAGTAAACCACTCTCAACTGACACAGATCATACATTTTTCCTCTCGATGTATCATAACTAAACAGTACCTTTGCCATGAATGTAAGAAGTTAACTGAAAAGGAGTTACCAGTGCTCAATCGCTTACTCCGGCTCCTAATCTTTCCTCTCACCAACAGCATACA
>NW_025188813.1:0-785 GCF_004010195.1 Chiloscyllium plagiosum | reverse complement strand
ACCACAGCACCATATCAACAGCTGTCCTTCAGATGGCTGGCGCATGTACATGGAGAGTCACACTCAACCACTCACTACCTCGCAGCCTCCCCCTGCTCGCCAAATCTCAGCTTCTTGCCTTCACCTCCCCAGGTGGCCTCCTGGCCGACACTCACCTCTCATTGCTCCGCAGCCTCAAGCACTGCTGCACCTCACGTCCAAATCCCAGCCTGACTTAAAGTAGGGAGGTTCATATAGGCGTGATGCTTTTCCAGCCTGAGAACTTTTCTCTCCCACAGTTGCTGTTGCTGCTGCTACTGGGCTCACGGGTGAGAAATTGCCCGCGTGAAAGAGCAACTCCTTGCAAAATCATTCATCTGTATTGGGAATGACTAATAGAGGCTGTTTAGAATGCCTTGGAAATGGACAGAATGATAAATAAGCAATGCCGTCCTTGGGTCTATTGGTGCAGAGGGAAGTGTCTCTACAGCTGGGACAGAAGTCCACATTTATTCCAGTCATTGGGCCATTTGATAGACAAGTTTATTCTAAATGGCCACTTCCTTCCCTCATCCTGCTGAGCACCTAGCCAATTGCCTCGTACGATGTCAACTTTTTGCTTTCGTTCAGCAGCCTTTCTCAAGATGAGAAAACATTTTTTCATTCTCAGAAAATACCTGTGTCTATTCCCATTATTGTTGAAGATATCTAATTTTCTCTCTTGCTCAAACCTTCAGCCATGGCAGCGTTACACCTTCCCAAATGATGATGCACTGAAATAAAAAAATTGAAAGGTTTTTGAAAAT
>NW_025188812.1:2849-3170 GCF_004010195.1 Chiloscyllium plagiosum | reverse complement strand
TGGCAGTGGGAAAGGGGAATCATTTGACAACGCTCTCCCCCAATGGCGGTGGGAAGGGGGAATCATTTGAGAACGCACTGCCCCGATGGCGGTGGGTAGGGGGAATTATTTGAGAACGCACTGCCCCAATGGCGGTGGGAATGGGGAATCATTTGAGAACGCACTGCCCCAATGGCGGTGGGTAGAGGGGAATCATTTGAGAACACACTGCCCCAATGGCGGTGGGTAGAGGGGAATCATTTGAGAACGCACTGTCCCAATGGCGGTGGGAAGGGGGAATCATTTGAGAACGCACTGCCCCGATGGCGGTGGGAAGGGGGA
>NW_025188812.1:0-2784 GCF_004010195.1 Chiloscyllium plagiosum | reverse complement strand
GAACGCACTGCCCCAATGGCGGTGGGAAGGGGGGAATCATTTGAGAACGCACTGCCCCGATGGCGGTGGGTAGGGGGAATTATTTGAGAACGCACTGCCCCAATGGCAGTGGGAAAGGGGAATCATTTGACAACGCACTCCCCCAATGGCGGTGGGAAGGGGGAATCATTTGAGAACGCACTGCCCCAATGGCGGTGGGAAGGGGGGAATCATTTGAGAACGCACTGTTCCCCCAAAACCTCCTTGTCGCATTGTCTTCCATCTGGTACATTTTGTCTAACTCCCCCACTCCCCTGCTCTGCCCGAAACCCTACCCCCAGGCAACGTCGGGAGGGGGTGGGGGTGGGGGGGTTGGATGGAGTTTTTGTTTCTGACCCTCTGCTTGGCTGGGAGGGGTCAGGACCGTCCGAGTGCCTCCCATTTCTCCATCCCAATTTCCCATTCCTCTGTAGCCCCCACCCCAATGAATATCAAACCCCCTCCACAACGATCCCCAATGCCCCCCCAAATAAATACGTCAATGAACACCCCATCATAACCTCCTCGGATTTTCATAAGGAGCACGGCTTCAGGGCTCTGAGGGGAGAGAACAGGAAGAGCGATGTAGTGCTGTCCGAGCGTGGGTCCCAGTGCGAGTCCGCGGGTCACACAGCGTGGAACCACACCCTTCGGCCCATCCCGTCCGTGAGTCTGTGCTGGTGCTGGGGCCTACTCCAGTCCGTGCTGGTGCTGGGGCCTACTACAGTCTGTGCTGGTGCTGGGGCCTACTCCAGTCCGTGCTGGTGCTGGGGCCTACTACAGTCTGTGCTGGTGCTGGGGCCTACTCCAGTCCGTGCTGGTGCTGGGGCCTACTACAGTCTGTGCTGGTGCTGGGGCCTACTCCAGTCCGTGCTGGTGCTGGGGCCTACTACAGTCTGTGCTGGTGCTGGGGCCTACTCCAGTCCGTGCTGGTGCTGGGGCCTACTACAGTCTGTGCTGGTGCTGGGGCCTACTCCAGTCCGTGCTGGTGCTGGGGCCTACTACAGTCTGTGCTGGTGCTGGGGCCTACTCCAGTCCGTGCTGGTGCTGGGGCCTACTACAGTCTGTGCTGGTGCTGGGGCCTACTCCAGTCCGTGCTGGTGCTGGGGCCTACTACAGTCTGTGCTGGTGCTGGGGCCTACTCCAGTCCGTGCTGGTGCTGGGGCCTACTACAGTCTGTGCTGGTGCTGGGGCCTACTCCAGTCCGTGCTGGTGCTGGGGCCTACTACAGTCTGTGCTGGTGCTGGGGCCTACTCCAGTCCGTGCTGGTGCTGGGGCCTACTACAGTCTGTGCTGGTGCTGGGGCCTACTCCAGTCCGTGCTGGTGCTGGGGCCTACTACAGTCTGTGCTGGTGCTGGGGCCTACTCCAGTCCGTGCTGGTGCTGGGGCCTACTACAGTCTGTGCTGGTGCTGGGGCCTACTCCAGTCCGTGCTGGTGCTGGGGCCTACTACAGTCTGTGCTGGTGCTGGGGCCTACTCCAGTCCGTGCTGGTGCTGGGGCCTACTACAGTCTGTGCTGGTGCTGGGGCCTACTCCAGTCCGTGCTGGTGCTGGGGCCTACTACAGTCTGTGCTGGTGCTGGGGCCTACTCCAGTCCGTGCTGGTGCTGGGGCCTACTACAGTCTGTGCTGGTGCTGGGGCCTACTCCAGTCCGTGCTGGTGCTGGGGCCTACTACAGTCTGTGCTGGTGCTGGGGCCTACTCCAGTCCGTGCTGGTGCTGGGGCCTACTACAGTCTGTGCTGGTGCTGGGGCCTACTCCAGTCCGTGCTGGTGCTGGGGCCTACTACAGTCTGTGCTGGTGCTGGGGCCTACTCCAGTCCGTGCTGGTGCTGGGGCCTACTACAGTCTGTGCTGGTGCTGGGGCCTACTCCAGTCCGTGCTGGTGCTGGGGCCTACTACAGTCTGTGCTGGTGCTGGGGCCTACTCCAGTCCGTGCTGGTGCTGGGGCCTACTACAGTCTGTGCTGGTGCTGGGGCCTACTCCAGTCCGTGCTGGTGCTGGGGCCTACTCCAGTCTGTGCTGGTGCTGGGGCCTACTCCAGTCTGTGTTAGTGCTGGGGCCTACTCCAGTCCGTGCTGGTGCTAGGGCCTACTCCAGTCTGTGCTGGTGCTGGGGCCTACTCCAGTCCGTGCTGGTGCTGGGGCCTACTCCAGTCTGTGCTGGTGCTGGGGCCTACTCCAGTCCGTGCTGGCGCTGGGGCCTACTCCAGCCTGTGCTGGTGCTGGGGCCTACTCCAGCCTGTGCTGGGGCCTACTCCAGTCCGTGCTGGGGCCTACTCCAGTCTGTGCTGGTGCTGATGCCTACTCCAGTCCGTGCTGGTGCTGGGGCCTACTCCAGTCTGTGCTGGTGCTGAGGCCTACTCCAGCCTGTACTGGGGCCTACTCCAGCCCGTGCTGGTGCTGGGGCCTACTCCAGTCCGTGCTGGTGCTGGGGCCTACTCCAGTCCGTGCTGGTGCTGGGGCCTACTCCAATCTGTGCTGGAGTCGGGGCCTACTCCAGTCTGTGTTGGTGCTGGGGCCTACTCCAGTCCGTGCTGCTGGGGCCTACTCCAATCAGTGCTGGAGTCGTGGCCTACTCCAATCTGTGCTGGAGTCGGGGCCTACTCCAGTCTGTGTTGGTGCTGGGGCCTACTCCAGCCTGTGCTGGTGCTGGGGCCCACTCCAGTCCGTGCTGGTGCTGGGGCCTACTCCAGTCTGTGCTGGAGCCGGGGCCTACTCCAGTCCGTGCTGCTGGGTCCTACTCCAGTCTGTGCTGGAGCCGGGGC
>NW_025188811.1:0-3169 GCF_004010195.1 Chiloscyllium plagiosum | reverse complement strand
GTAAGTTGGGATCAAAGATTTCCAGTTCAAACTACAAAGGGACAATATCTTTAAAGAGATGCTGGTCCAATGAAAGTAAAATCCCATAAGGGAAAAGGTAGGCCAGTCAACATCTTTGAGTCAGTCCTTGAATGACAAAATAGACAGAAAAGGCGGATATGGTAAATGCCAAGTTGGAACCCCAAGCGAAATCCAAGCTGAGTATCACAAGTTCAAAGGGGAAATGCAAAGAAAAGTGCAAGAGGCAAACAGGCTGTATGAGAAAAGAATAACATCTTACTTAAGAGGGAATTCAAATCTTCTATAGATAGAAAAATAGTAAAAGGCTGAGAAGAGGGTTCTGTTCAGGTCCATGTGGGGGATTTACACAGCGATGTAAAGGACAGAGTCAAACTATGAAATGAATACTTAACATCTGCCATTACGAAGGAACAAGAGAATACCAAAGTCATATTGAAAGAGGAAGTAGTTGATTTACTGAACAATTATTAAAGTAAAGGTATTAGAAAAATTGGTTGCACTAAAAGCCAATGAGTCACCAGGATGAGATGGGATGCCTGTAAGAAACTTAAGGGAAGTAAGAGTGGAAAAGGCATGGAGAGATGTCAGTTGTTGTCTGTCTCTGTGTACAAAGCAACCTTGTGAAAAGTGTGGTGCTGGAGGCTCTCCAACTCAGCACTGCCCTCTTGAACTGTCCTACCTGTCCATATTCCTTCCTATCTATCTGGTCCACCCTCTGCTCCAAACTACCACCATCACTCCTCCACCAGCATGCACCTAATACCTTCCAAGCTAACTCCCCCAGCCCTAGCCCCTCCTATTTTTCTCTCAGCCCCTGCCCCTCCCCTCTCCCCACAACATTCCTGATGAAGGGCTTTTGGATGTAACTTTGCTTGCCATACCACCAGTGCTTCATCTGGAGGCTCACTGATGATGTTACCTTGTATGGTGATGAAACATCTGAAAACAAACCTTTCAGCTCAGCGAGCAAACTTACATCTAGAAACCAAACCTGAGCTACAAATCTTCTCAAAACTCATTAACACCAACAGCTTATGCCCGAACATCACCTCTCCTCCTCAGATGATGCCTGACTTGCTGCACTTTGCCAGCACCACTTTTTTTTTTTACTCTGATCTCCAGCGTCTGCCGTCCTCACCTTCTCAACCTTGCAGAGATGCCAAGTTTGCATTGCAAAACAAAACTTTAATAATATTTTGACTTTGGGTTTGAGAGTTTTATGAGTATAGCCTTGAGATTCCCTTATGTGGGGAAAACTGTGAAAAATACACCCCACTATTTTACAGTATGCTAGGGAGTTATTATAGAAAATCTATATTTTCTTTAGACTGGTGGGTTTACATTATTCACTCGAAGTTTGAGGTAAATTTCAGCATCCCTCAAATGCAAGGTATGAAATACCTTATGAGGGCAATCAACATGGGCACCAGCTCCCTCAAACCCGATGGAACAGCTCCCTCTGCTTTCCTCCAACAATCCACTTTTGCTCCAGCATAAGAGGGCCACTGTGTATTGCAGCAACATTAACTTCTTCCTATTCTAGTATTGATTTTGCATTTTTGACAAGTATCATTCACTTGGATTGAATTATGGTCATTTTCTTAAGATCAACCAGGTTCTGGATTGTGAGTGCATGCATTCAATTAACTTAGACACACAATTTCTGGTGAAACGTATTTTAACATTGACCCAAATAGATTATCGCTGACAATAACTTTGGACAAATAGAGGTGAGATTCCTTGAATCACTAAAAGGAGCTTTTGTCTCATCAGTTTGCACTGGATTTTAAGACCCTTAACTAGAATGAAATAACTTGGCAAGTTTAACAAGTATAAATCATTCCTTTTCAATGCATCCCTAATGGCATTGAAACAATGCCTTGTTTCATTACTTCTGCATCTCTTAAATATTTAGTATCTGCGTCATTCATTGCAGTTTTATTTCCTGATTTTTGAATGTTCAATATTCTAGTGCTATTTACCAGAGCATCAATTACATAATAAAGTGAAAATTTAGATAATTTTTTGTAGCAAACCTTATTCTTGCACAGTATTCTTGGTGGGGCAGTCTCTGATGCCATATTAATGGCAGAGCTAGTGGATGTGATCTATTTGGATTTTCAGAAAGTATTTGACAAGGTGCTGCACAGGAGGCTGCTAAATAAAATAAGAAACGATGGTGTTTGGGCAAGTTACTGGTTTGGATAGATGATTGGCTGACTGGCAGAAGGCAGACAGTGGGAATGAAGGGGTCTTTTTCAGAATGCTGGCTGGTGACTAGTGGAGTTCCGCTATGATCCATGTTGGGACCACAGTTGATCATGGTATACGTTAGTGATCTAGATGAAGTAACTGGGGGCATTGTTGATACATTTGTAGGTACCACATTATAGGTGGAGGGGCAGATAATGATGAGGAAGTGGGGAGGCAGCAGGAGGACCTGAACAAGCCAGGACAATGAGCAAAGAAGTGGCAGATGGGATATAATGTGGGCAATTGTGAGGTTATGCACTTTGCTTGGAAGAATAAAGGCATAGACTATTTTCTAAATGGGAATAGTCTTCAGGAACCTGAAGCACAAGGGGACTTAGGAATCCTAGTTCAGGATTCTGTTAAAGTTAGCATGCAAGTTCAGTTGGCAGTTTGGAAGGCAAATACAATGTTAGGATTCAGAGTGAAGAGACAAGGGGGTTATGGGATGAAAGCAGGAGTATTGGGCTGTGTGAAACATATCAGCCATGATCAAATGGTGGAGCTGATTTGATAGGCCTAGTCCTGCTCCTATGTCTTATGGTCTTGTGGTCTAATATATGAAACTAAATATTGCCTGTCACTGAAAATATGTACATCATCCTTTAAATATTATCTTATTTCATTTTCTCACTCTTCATATGAATAAACATAATAGATCTGTTGTTTATCCAAGCTGAACAAGTATTTCTAGTTTATATTAGATTACTTAGTGAGGAAACAGGCCCTTCGGCCCAACAAGTCCACACCGACCCGCCGAAACGCAACCCACCCAGACCCATTCCCCTACATTTACCCCTTCACCTAACACTACAGGCAATTTAGCATGGCCAATTCACCTAACCTGCACATTTTAGGATTGTGGGAGGAAACCAGAGCACCCGGAGGAAACCCACAC
>NW_025188810.1:0-3169 GCF_004010195.1 Chiloscyllium plagiosum | reverse complement strand
ATTTATGTTTTTTTTTTGGAGCTTGCTGTGTTTGCATTCTGCTTGCCTCACTCTGTGCAGAAGGACTTAAAAGCTCCATTCCTGTCAGCGCAGGTGAGACATTCACAAAACCAGCAAATATTATCACCCACAATGCTTGACTTCAATTGTCACCATTTTGTGACACGGTACGTTTCATTTGCAAAGAAAGCACATTTATCCCCATGAAGCTTCCTTTGACCCTTTGTCTGCCCGTCCACTCAATTTGATCACTGCTGTTCTGATAAATTTCACCTCTACTCTCCTGTTGTTCTTCCGTAATTCGACGGAACCTCGAACCGAATCCTAACTTCATGCTAATTTCTGGTTGTTTATTTTACATCAATGACCAGACCAGAACAAACTTGCAGGAAATTGAATAACACACAAAAAAAAATTAAAAATATCCTTCCAGAAAATTAACCGACTGCAGTGTCAGAATATGAGAAATGTCAGAGTGCAATGATCTTTAGTCCATTTCATAATGCACAGATACTCCCACACGAGCTGAGTCTTTGCAAAATTTTTGTTTAAAATTGTGACAATTCCCTGGGGAAGATCCTCCCTCAATCCACAAAAATGTATGCTGCCGAAAACTATTTCAGTTCAGATTGAAATGGCTCAGGGTACTTTCCATCAACCCAATGTTTCCTGCGCCATGTCAATTGAACTGTATCCAGATGAGGTTAGAATTCCCAGCCTCTTCTCCCAATGCTCCCTATTCCATGTCAACAGAAGTTGCTCCAGCCGAGTTTGGAGCTCCCAGCCTGGGCGTTTCACGCGCCTCTCTGCGTTCATAGAAGGAATGCATGCTCACGGACTTTGTCAATGGCAGATGGAGTCGAGATCCACGCCTTCATTCCACTCCCAATTTCTGATCGGATCTTCGCCACTGCACCACTAAATTTCTCTGATTCCAGACCTGGGAACCGGTGTGATGTGAGTGTTCAACAGTTATTACTATGTGGTCCCTCTGTACTGATAAAGTAACGATGTGAAACTTCGTTGTTTTTGAGACTTACATTTCAACAATTTGTGTACTATCGCCTGTACATTTAATCTTTGCTAGAAATCTATTGAACTCAGTCTTCAACATTCTCAATGATGGAATCTCCACAGCCAATGAGGGCATCGAAGATGACGATTCATTCCAATCTCAGTTCGTTGTCCTCTTGTGCATGTGGTTATTACTATGTGGTCCCTCTGTACTGATAAAGTAACGATATGAAACTTCGTTGTTTTTGAGACTTTATTGGAAAAGACCAATGTTTGTGAATTCGCCACATTTATTTCAAGTCTTTATTCGTCTCTCACTAGAGTATTATGTACAATGCTGCAATTCACATAAACGATGCGATATGACAGCTGTGGAAACGGTGTAGACGTGATTTGCCAATATATTGTCTGGATTGAAGAACCTCAGCTATAATAGAGTTCATTTAGACTGGCCTTGTTTTTCTGAGAGCTGTAGAGGTTGAGAGGAGACAGTATTGAGATGTAGGAAATAATGAGTGGAATGGGTTGGATACACTTAACGAAAACTTTCCCGATGATGGAGGGATCAATAAAACGGTAGCCATAGATTTAAGATAAGGGTCATAAATGTTCGAGTAGCTGTACATAGAAAACATTATCAGCTGGGGAGTGGTTGGAATCTGGACATCACTGTTTGTATGTGTCAGAGCGGCAGAAATTCTCACAATTTTTAGAGATATTTAACTGTGAATTTGTAATGCTTAAGGCATACAGCGTTAAATGATGGAAAGTGGGATGAGGATAATCAAGCAGGTGTTATTGACAAGAACATGCACAAGTAGCTTGCAGGCTCAGTTAGCTCTGACATCCATCGTGTGGCGTTTGGTAACCTCAGTTGTCACGTGGGAGGCCAGGGTTCATTTTCCCGCTGGGGCGGCTCTGACTGTTTCAGGGTTTCAAGGTTTGTGTTAAGATCTGCAGTTCCAGTGAAGGGTGCAGATGGTGTGCGGATGTTTGGTTTTTTTGGGAAGTTGATTGGCGGCCGTTTCCTCCAGTTTCTCGGTGATATCCTCAAGGCAGATGAAACTCGTGTGAAGCGCTGCTGTCCTGAAGTGTTTCGAATTGGTTTGATTTCCTTCCCACATCTTTCAGTTGCTGGTTCTTTTCGTCCTTTGCATGTCCCAGTATGTTGGGTCCAGATCAACTGTTTTTTGATGGAGTCATTGGATGAGTCTCGTCATTCTAGAAATTCTCTGACTGCACTTTATTTAGCTTGTCCTATTATTTTTGTGTTGATCCAGTCGAATTGATTTACCTCGTCATCGCTGTTCATTGCTACTCGGAACAGCTGGTTGTGTTGTTTACTGGATCCTCCAGAAATACTTTGCAACATTAGATATTGCCGCAGATCCCTTGCCAAAATCAACGCGAGGAGGACATGCCATGACCCAACATACCAATCACTCTACATTATAGGTAAAAAAATGTCTCGGCACGTACAGGCAGACACCTCTGACCACTCGGATTTAGGAGAAAACATAAACCGAAAGCCACGTTTGACAACATTTCACCAAAAAATGGCCCAATACCCATCATCTGCAGTACACATTTGGACAAACAATGTTGTACGTAGTGACTGCAGGAAACATTATAAAGGACAGACAACTCACGATACGCATTCATGAAGATCAACTTGACGCAAAACACCACTGACAGGTGTCCTCAGTAGGTTGACTCATGACACTGAGTGTCGCTGATTCCGTGGTTCGAAGTTCGGTTGTGTGACAGTCTGAGCAATGAAGAGTGCGTTGGTGAAAAAGTACAGCAGGTTAGGCAGCAATCCAAGAAGCAGGAGAATGGACCTTTCTGACATGAGTACTTCATCAGGCATTCGGCCAAAACGTCGATTATCATGCTCCTCGGATGCTGCCTGACCTTCTGTGTTTTCCAGCACCACACTCTCGATTCTGACCTCCAGTATCTACAGTCCTCACTTTCTCCTCCGTCTGCAGCAATAGTTAGTCCCTTGAAGGAACTGTTGAGATCACCAATGTAAAATTCGTTTGCTGATTGAGATATACAACCAGGTACGTAACCCAAAAGAGTGTTTATGCTGTTTTGAGTTCCCTGGCTGCTCAATGTATGCTTCTGTGATCGCACAGTTGGCAGTGCTCTG
>NW_025188809.1:0-3169 GCF_004010195.1 Chiloscyllium plagiosum | reverse complement strand
GTTGCGTGGGAGATAATGCTTAACAAATTAGTTCGAGTTATTTAATGAATTGACCAACAGTGTTGACGAAGGCAGGGCGTTGGGCATGGTCTGCATGGATTTCAAAAAGGTCTTTGATAATGTTCCAAATGATAGGGTGATCGGGATGGTTATATCGCATGGAATCCAGGGATTGCTGGCAAATTTGATACATAATTATTAAGATGGAAGGAAACAGGTGGTAGTAGTGGAAGGATACTTGTTGGACAGGAGATCTGTGTTCAGTGGAATGCCTGAGGAGACGATGCTAGGCCGATAATTGTTTGTTGTCTATAAAATGGCTTGGATTAGAATGTACAAAGCATGATTCGTAAGTTTGCAATATGTGGTGTTGTGGACAATGATGACGGTTGTCTGAGTACATTGCCTGCCACAGACTGACGGTTGTATTATTCCCAGAGATGTCCCTATTGTCTTTCGTTAAAAAAGGATAACATTCGTCTCCCTCCAGTTAGCTGGTACTAATCCCGTGAACAGTGAGGATACAAAGATCATCTCCAGAGGCGCAGCAATCTCATTCCTCGTTTTTCGTAGTAACCGTGGATATATCTGGTCCAGCCCTGCTGACTTAGCAATCTTGAAGTTTCTCGGAATTTCCAACAAATCCACTTTCTTAATATAAATCTGATCAATTCCATTAAACTGCTCCAAGGTTTTCGCACGATCAAGCAGGTCCCTCTCTCGAGTGAATACTGGAACAAAAGACTTATTCAGGGACTCCCTTATCTCGTCCCACTCCAGGCCCTAGTTACCTGCACTATCCTGATCGGCCCTGCCCTCTCTCTGATCATTCTATTATTCATTACCGAAGTGCAGAACGTCGTTGAGTTTTCATATTTTTTACTGCCAAGGCCTTTTCATCCTCCTCCTAGCTCTCCTCATTTCATTTTTGTGTTCTTTCCGAGCGAGCCTTTAATCCTCTAAAGCTGTGCCAGATCCCTGCCACCTCATCTTTAAGTAAGCGTCCTTCTTTCTTTTGACGAGAATCTCCACTTCTCTTGTCATCCAAAGGCTGCTTCAACTTGCTATTTATTTCCTGTTTCAGTTTGATAAGTTATCCAAAATTCCGTTGCGAACCTGACATCATAATTCCAAGTGGTGATCCATGTTCTAAGTTCATCAGCCATATTCCTGATACGCCTTGCATTGAAACAAACATATTTTACTCATCCCTTTGCCCTGTCAAATGTGCTCTGCATTCCATTCCTGACGATTCTGCAACGACCTTCTCCTCTGATCTGTACCTCTGGTTCCCATTCCCCTGCCAAACTATTTAAAGTCATCGTAAAGTGCTCTTGCAAATACCTCGACCAAAGCATTGATTCACCTCCAATTTAAGTGCAACTCATCATTTATGTGCAGGCCCCAACTTCTTCGTTTCTGACGGCCTCTATCCTGCCACCAGCGTTGTAGCCAAGTGTTTCATTACACTCGCTCCCTGTTCATCACATCACCAGTACGCCCTCGCCTTCAGATCCGGAGGGAGTATAACTACCACTGTGCCATCACCTCCGACATCGGCATCTGTGTGCCGAAATTTAGTGGTCCATCATCGAGAACTCATATGTCAGTACTGTAGTCCGTTTGTACTGTAGTATTTTGTAAAGCTTCTCCAACTAAATTACCTTATTGTGTTCGAATGCAGTGTGCCTGACTGCAACTCCTCTCAGTCCGTGTGGATCGGTTCAAGTTGCAGTTGGAAGCATTGAGGAGCATGCAGGAGTCTGAGAGTGAAATGGATAGTACATTAGGAGGGCGGTCATAACACATTTACATTCTTTGTAGTTTGGTGATCGTCAGGAGAGGTGAGCACGTAGTGCGGGAATTTCTTGTCACTATTTCCCCACTCAAACATGTATACTGATTCGTATACTGTTTGAGGCTGGCAACGAGTGGGAGTGCGGTTGGCAGTGGTAGTGATGATAGCTTCTCAGGAAAATGATAGCAGCAGCTTGGTGTTTGACACCAGCACTGGCTCTGTTGTAAAGCTGGATGCGGTCACGTCCTAACGAACAGTTGTGAAATGAAAATCTCAGTCTGGAGGACAGGCATGCATTTCTGTGTTCGCGAATGAGACTTCAGAGTGATGCGTCAACTTCATTTTGACGGGATCAAGGCCATCTCGAAGCGGTTGAAGAATATCTTTAAAGTTAGCGCGAACATATCGACGTTACAATATACATTAGTAAAATATGGCACTTTTATTAGGGAAAAGGTCGTGGAATTATTTAGCGATGATCATACCAGGGGATCAACCAGTGAAACGGTATGAAAGGAATTGAGAAATCAGAAGGCAATGATTGCCTTAGTAGTATTGTAATACTGTCCAGTAGTCAAGGAGAAATTGAGGAATACATATGAAGGATGATCGTACCTGTAAGAAAAGAAAATAGTGCGGAATTAGGACCAGGTTTTGTTTTGTTTTTATTCCACAGGGTCTTGTCACAGTGTTAAGAGCTTGGATGAGGAAGAATATTGCAAGAACGTGCAAAAAAAAAACTTTTTCAGTCAATATGCAGCTGATTCTACTTGAGAAGGACAAGTCTGGTTTTCGTTTTGTGAATTAGGCAGGGAAAGTGGTTGATGTCGTTCGAGGATCATTTTGGGATCAGTGACAATAATTAAACACGTTTCAGGTAGTTATGGAAACGTTTAAGACTTGTGCACAACTTCAGGTTCTAAATTGAGACCAGACCAATTTTGACAGTTGAAGATGGGAAGGTTTAAAAGGAACCGGAGATGCAACTTTTTTTTAAGCAGAGCATGGTGAGTGCAGAAAACGATCTGCCAGAGGAAAGCATCGATGCAGGTACAATTGCAGCATGTAGCAGATATTTCTTCAGGTGCATCGAATGGAAAGGTGTGGAGGAAAACTGGGCAAAATGCAGGCAAATTAAAACAGTTCAGTTTAGGAAACAATGTCGGTCCTGGAGTATTTGGCCGAAATGTTATTTTTTTCTCTCTCTACTCTATTGCCCCATGACTGTAATTTCAATTGGTAAATGTTTCACTTCTTTTCGTTTTCATTTCTTTACTTATTCTGGTTTCGTTTCTTTCCGTCAGCAGCCTGTTTGCTATATGCATGTACTTTGTGTTTATTTTCTGTTTTGTTTCTTGACCACAGAAGACT
>NW_025188808.1:0-3169 GCF_004010195.1 Chiloscyllium plagiosum | reverse complement strand
TATTCCATGCTGTGGGCAGTAATTTCACACAGCTCTGAACCCTCTGACCAGATAAGCTCCTGATGCTCTTGGTCATGCTCCAATTCACCTATCTGCGCTCTTCTCGATCCCTACTTGCCCTGCTGTCAATGGCCCCTTTCTATAGACAGTTCACTGACTCCCTGCTCCCAGTGGGGTGCGCAATTGACGGTATTGAGTTGTCATGCATCCCACCAGAATTAATTGAAAATAGCGACACACCACGGTGATATGTAATAACAAAGTAGATACTTGTGAAATCTAAGGACTTCAACGTGACCTTCTTAGTAAATGCGGGTGCTATGATGTTGTTGTACGTCTGTATTGACAGCTGAAGTGACGTCAAGCTGCTATCTGTTTTCTCCGTTGGTTTTGATCATTTTGGCTCTCCTCTGAATGCCTGTGGACGACAGGGTGCCGACAAACTTGGTGCTATCTGCGTGGTTTCTGCTGTAATTTTCAGAGGGGATGAGGAGCTGCTGTTGGTCACGGGAAGTGACTGTGAGGCCCCAACCCCCACTCCCCCGAAACCCCACAACTCCCCATAATCCAGTTATTGCAGTCAGCAGCTGATCTACCCTGTCAGGGCACACTGGATCCTCCTTACCCTGACCTTTTGGAACGACAGTCTGTTGCCATGGATTTGCCAATGGCTGGATATGATGTGTTTTGCTTTCAATTTCACTTTTCACTTTCATCTCTGGCCACATGTAAGTTCTTCAGTTTAACCTTGTAAACCTTCCAGAAAATGTCTGCTCGCTGATCCCTTTTTGTCAACTTAACCAGGTTACCCACACGTACACACCACCTCAGCACTCTCTACTTGAACTTGCCCACATTGACTTATTGATCTTCTCCAGCCTTGTTCCTGTGCCCAAGCACCCTTCAGGAACTTTAATGAATCAGGGAGCAATCTGAATCTAATTGATGTTAAATATTTGTTAGTAGCCAATGTCTCTCCAGAGCTGTTGTTTGAAAGTATAGGTAACAGCCTTTAAATATGATCGCTGCATTCTCTGAACCGGAACATCCTCTGCCCACATTGATTGAACGACGCCCCCTCCTGACCGACCGTTAATTGACCAGTTCTGACAATGTTGCATTCAAGACTTTTCCTCTCCCCCCCCCACGTGGCCACACCTCCTGATTCCAATCCTGGTCCCAGCATTTCATAGCTTCCAGTAATACTTTGGCACTTTTGCTCAATTCCACCACAAACCCCATTCCCGACCTATTACTTTGTGCTTCCAAGCAACTTTGGACAAGAAAGTTGGGATGCAGATGTTCTGTTTTGCACCCTTATCATTTTGTTATCTCATCATTCATGCACTTCCATTTTGTTTTCGTTCCCTCCGGTTCCCGGACATGTCTTCAGAATTTGCAAATGACACAAATTGAAAATGCAGGAAACAGGGAAGAGAAGAGTAGCAGAATTTAGGAGGATACATGCAGAAGTTAGTTCTAGTCGGTCTGAGGATGAAAGTGGTCCACAGGATTCCTGATATCCTCACAATGAACTAGTCAGAGCCAGACTTCCTTATTGTTAGTGGCCAATTAATATGAAGCACGGAGTATCAGTGAAACAGACACGAGAGAGGTGAGAGCTTTCTGTTTGTCATAAAGAGCAAAACAGTCACGTAATGACCGTGGGGGAGAGAATTTCCTGTATTTAATCAAAATCACACCCTGACATGGCGAACCCTCCAACGACCTGAGGGATTGTGATTTGTAAAGCATATTCCACGTGAAGCTTGTTCAGAATCAGTCACAGATTTTTTTAAAATCTGCAATCTTCTAGATTGATCCTGAAGGCAGAAGTTTTAGAGACACTGCAGAAAAGATTTACCACCATGCTTCCAGGACTGGAGGGCATTTTTCTTATCAAGTAATATTGAGGGGCCGAGGGCTTTTCTCATTGGAGTGAAGAAGGATGCGGGGTGAATTGATAATGGTGTATATGATGATAAGAACCACAGATAGAATGAATAGACAGAGACCTCTTCCCAGTACTGAAAAGTCTTCATAAGGGGGCATAATTTAAAAGTGATTGGAGGAAGGTTTCGGAGAAATGAGAGGTAAGTTCTTTCTATGCACCGACCAGAATCTGTGGTGGTGATAGTTCAATCAGATGCATTATGGATATTTATGCGACTCTTGGATATGCACATGGAAGATAGGTTATGCAGATTAGTTTGATCTTAAAGTAGATTAACCGATCAGCACATCATTGAGGGCTGAATGGCCTGTAATGTACTCTTCTGTATCAATTGTCTTCCACGTTATTGACTCCACTGTCAGTTAAAGTTCTGATACCATATATCCCCCTGAACGATAACGTTTAAGAACTTCTCACCATTTTCAACGGGATCATTCAGTTTCTGTTCGATTCCTCCGACAAACGTGAACAAACTTTGTAATTGTACCATTCTCTACCACGACCTCTGGAGAGCAAGTGGGATACAGCGTTGAGATAGGGAATCAGGCATGATCACATTGAATGGAGAGCAGGCTGTAGGGGCTGAATGGCTTCGTCCTGCTCCTGGTTTCATTTAGCTAAATGTCCTCCTCAAAATCTCATCCTAAAAAATATCAGTGATTACATTGGGGAAGCACATCAGCAGTTATTTTCGTTGAGATTTTCCTGCATCTTGAAAATTTGATTTTTCTTTGCAGTGACGATGAACAGTCAGTCTGAGAATCACAGTGGTCCTCAGGACTCCTGATGGCGTCTCAGTGAAAACATTCATAGGAACACTTCCTTACTATTAATGACCAATCGCATGCAATAAAGAGAGACACTTCATGGAACTTCCGGATTGTTCACGGACCCTGGATGTTAATTTGCTTTGTGGATTACGGACTATATAAATGTAGAGGAATTACACTGGATATCCGCAAGTAACGTGAGGATGGATATTTATAAACCCTGCAAAAAAACCTTAAGGGTATCCGAAAATGTTTTAAACGTAATTGAGCGGTTTTGAAATTTATTCAACATTGTCGAGGGAATGGGAGATAATTTCAGAAACCGAGAGAGACTCACAGACACAGATAGAGAGTCACAGCCACATGTGCAGGATAAGATTGCCCTGGAGGTGTTTCGGAGCTCACTCTGTGACCACAATAGGCAAGGCAGCAACAGATGGAATAC
>NW_025188807.1:2322-3169 GCF_004010195.1 Chiloscyllium plagiosum | reverse complement strand
GAAGCCAGAGGTCAATACTAGGAATGGTATTGGCACGCTGACCAGTATACATTGAACCACCAGGTGGGGAGTTGTAACACTGAAAATGATCTGGATCTCCCTGTAAGCCAGTCACTGAAAACATTACTGCAGGAACAGAAAGCAGTTAGGAAGATAAATGGTGTGTTGACCTTAATTTCAGGGGATTTGAGTCCAGGAGTAAGGGTGTCCTACTGCAGCTGTACAGGGCCTTGATGAGACCCCATCTTGAACATTGTGCAGTATTGTGTGCAGTTTTGGTCTCCTTACCTAATAAAGGACAAACCTGACATCGAGGGAGAGCAGTGAAGGATGACTAGACTGATCTCTGGGATGAAAGGCTTGTTGTGGGAGCAGAGTTTGGGGCGACTGGGCCTGTATTCCATGGGCTTCAGGAAAATGGGTGGAGATCTCAGTGAGATATACAAAACTCTGACAGGGTGAGACAGTATGGAAGCACGGGTGATAATTCCCCAGGCTGCGATGTCTAAAACAATGGCCATAGTACTAGGTACAGACAGGGCACTCTGCATTGAGATGAGAATAAATGTCTGCACTTACAGATTGGTGAACTTAGGGAATATGCTCGCACCTGCAAGCCAAGATACTGAATATAAATAAGGATTTTGTGACACTAAAGGGATGGGGTGGGGGAAGAGAGAGAAAGAGCACGGTGTGGAAATAAAGGGCTAGCCATCATTATATTGAATTGGGTAGAACTCCCCCTCCCACTCTGCCGAGGACATGGAGGTCCTGGGCCTCCTTCACCGCCACTCCGTCACCACCAGACGCCTGGAGGAAGAACGCCTCATCTTCCGCCTCGGAACAC
>NW_025188807.1:0-1764 GCF_004010195.1 Chiloscyllium plagiosum | reverse complement strand
ACAAACCAGACATTGAGGGAGAGCAGTGAAGGATGACCAGACAGATCTCTGGGATGACAGGCTTGTTGTGGGAGCAGGGTTTGGGGCGACTGGGCCTGTATTCCATGGGTTTATGCAAATGAGTGGAGATCTCAGTGAGATGTATAAAACTCCGACAGGGTGTGACAGATTGGAAGCAGGGATGATAGTTCCCCAGGCTTGGACGTCTAAAACAAGGGGCCATAGTATTAAGTGCTGGCAGGACACTCTGTATTGAGATGAGAATAAATGTCTGCACTCCGACACTGGTGATCGTGGAGAATTCGCTCACATCTGGAAGCGAAGGCAGGGAATATAAATAAGGATTTAGAAGTACTAAAGAG
The DNA here is from genome assembly GCF_004010195.1 of Chiloscyllium plagiosum. Taxonomy (NCBI): domain Eukaryota; kingdom Metazoa; phylum Chordata; class Chondrichthyes; order Orectolobiformes; family Hemiscylliidae; genus Chiloscyllium; species Chiloscyllium plagiosum. The sequence continues at coordinate 1,402 of NW_025188807.1, read as the reverse complement.
ATGAGGGGAGAGCAAGAGCACGGTGTGGAAATAAAAGGCAGCCGTAATTATGGTGAATTGGGTAGCAAACTCGATGGACCAAAGGGACTACTGCACTTCCTATTTTATAGCTTCTCAAAGTTAATCGCATTAACGGATATGTATGTTGAGTCGGACAAGTGCATTGAGGAGATATTTGAACATGAACTAGAATGGGGAAGGCTCATTATGTTGCATGACCTATTCTTTTCTCGGTGTTTCTGTGCAGTCTGTGGGAAAGCTCTGTAAATGTTGTTACAAGATTTCAGATGTTAGGAAGGAGGTCTCTGCAGGGTCAACAGGATTGTGTTTCCCGTTCCCTTTTCTGATACCGAGGCTGGAGCTGGGTATTCTGTCCGGTTTTACCCTTTAAAACCCGGAGCATTTTGATGCAATTGAGTGTCTTGCTTGGCTAATTCAGAGGCCATTTAAGAGTTTATCACTTGTATGTGTGTCAGGAGTCACTTTTCGGCCAGACCAAGAAATCATGCGAGATTCACTTCCTGAAAGTACATTGGGGAAGGAGATTGATGTTTACAATCGACAATGGCTTTCGGGTCACCATTACTGACACCAGACTTTACATCTCGACATATTATTAATCGTTTTTAACTTCCACCAGCTGCCAGAGCATTAGCCTGGTCTGGATTAGGAATCCAGTGACATTTTCACAACAGCAACATCTCCACATGGGGACGTATCAGAAACCACACTGAGCGGGTTATTTCTGTGCTGCTTGACAGCTCTGTCAAAAAGAACTCCCATTAGTTTGATTGTCGTGATGGGACTGAGGGGGTGGTAAATGTTCAGATTGTAATTATTCTCCTCTTCGGGGACTGGGCATAGCTGAGTAATTTCCCACATTGCCAGGGAGATGTCAGAGTTGGAGCTGGAATGAAACAGCTTCCGCAGGGACACGGCTTGTTGTGTAGCACAACTCTTCAGTCCTATTGCAGAAATGGTGTCAGGGCCCATTGCCTTTGTCGTATCTACCTTGTTCAGCTGTTTCTTCATGTCATGTGCAGTAAATCCATTTGGTTGAAAACCGGCGTCTGTGTTTCTGTGGGCATCATGAGGAGGGTGAGGTGGATCATCCACTCAACACTTCTTGCTGAGGATGGTACAGATAATATATCATTGTCTTTTCCATTGAAGTGCAAGTCTGTTCGATTATTTAGGATGAGAATATTTGTGGATCCCTCTCCTCCAGTCATTTGTTTAATCTTCCATCACCATTTATGACCGAATGCGACAGGACTGCGGAGCTTCGATCAGATCTGTTGGTCAATTGCGGTAGCTTTAATGGGTTAGCATCAGGTTAAGGTTTATGTGATTCTGACCCTGACACGTACACCCACACTCATCACTGAGCCATAGCTAGTGT
>NW_025188806.1:2212-3169 GCF_004010195.1 Chiloscyllium plagiosum | reverse complement strand
TTTTGCCTGAACCATGGTTGCTATCATATAACCAAAACCAGTTATACATGAGGAAGTCTAAACCCAGTTTATTCATCCTAGACGTGTGTTGCAATTCAGTTCTTTCTGTTTTCTTGTCTTTGACAGTGAATTACCCTATAATATAGGTATGTCTGCTCTCATGTATGTTCACCCTGTTCAATGTCCTTGTCTTTATCTTCATCTTCACTCTCAGAAGATTACTGCTGATCCCCTATTTCCTCTGCCGACAGTCCGCACCCTGTTTGTCAACTGCACTTGAGAAAGACATAGTGCACCATTTCTGATCTTTACTGCAATGCTCCACTGGAGCTTCTAACTCACCTTGAAGTGGTTGAGTTATGATTGTTCAACTATGGCCCTGGTGGAAGCATGGGCAGTGTTGTATCTTCATTTTCCTGTTGCCTCAGGGGCGCACTAGCACCTTGATAACATTCGTAGACCCTTATTTCAAGGAGATTAGTGTGTAAGAGTAGGGAAGACTTACTACGGGGTGGTTGGGTTGGTTGGTCCGGGTGTCCCAGAGGTGTTCTCTGAAACAATCGAGGGCGGGTAAGAGGCCAGCACGGGGTGTCCAGGTGGATGGGGTGTGTTGGAGGCGGGAGAAAGGGTCGTCAGAGGGTGGGCGGGAATCTTGGTTGAAGAAGTAGGCGCGGAGTAGGTCCGGGTGGTCTGGGACACCCGGACCAACCAACCCAACCACCCCGTAGCCCAACACTTCAACTCCCCCTCCCACTCCACCAAGGACATGCAGGTCCTTGGTCTCCTCCATCGCCAGACCATGGCAACACGACGGTTGGAGGAAGAGCGCCTCATCTTCCTCCTGGGAACCCCCCAACCACCAAGGGATGAACTTAGATTTCTCCAGTTTCCTCATTTCCCCTCCCCCCACCTTGTCTCAGTCAAATCCCTCGAACTCAGCACCGCCTTCCTAACCTG
>NW_025188806.1:0-1477 GCF_004010195.1 Chiloscyllium plagiosum | reverse complement strand
TTGATTCTCAGATTACAGGTTTATTAATGAAACTCCAGATCCATGGCAATTACGTTGGCTCTTAACTGACATCTGAAATAGTCAAGTAAGACACTCAGTTCAAAGGTAGGAATGGATGGAAAACAAATGGCAGCCTTACCAAAAAAGCCACATCCCAGGAAAGAATAACAAGAAAAGAAACATGTTGAACCAAATTTAGATAATTTTTCATTTAATTCCCTGCAGCTCTTCTTCTGTGGCTCAAGGTCTTTGGAAGGAGGCAGGAAAGCAATATGGGTACAGGCTATGGCACCCTACAGCTGAGGGAAGGTAGTGATGGCAGATAATCCCACTGCCCAGGTTTCTTGGTTCCCCTTGTTATGGGTGAATGATGTACACAAGTGTAAGCTGGAGAAAGAGGCATCAGTGACAGCTTGGATGTATTTGCAGGTCGCCTCAATTGGGAGATGCGACAAAAGACTCGATGTAAAATATATGTGTGTGTAAAATGTATGGGATTTTGAATTAATGACAAATATGTTTTGTCCTAATTATTTGAAAGCACTTAATAATTATCTAGGTATGTTTTTCTGGAACCATGACTTAAAGGTGGAATGTGCCTCCTGGAATATTAATGGTTATTTGTTATATTGTGCTCGTTTGTAAGAAAAATCATTGACAGATTTTGTTCTGAGCAAGGATCACTGGACCCAAAACATTAACTCCTGATTTCTCTCCACAGATGCTGCCAGGCCAGCTGAGTTTTTTTGTTTTTGGAATGACTGCAGTTTTTGAATAGGAAATGGGACTTTATTTTGTGTTTTGAAATATTTTATAATAAATTGCAAATAGAAAGGAAAACAAAGAACTGCAGATGGAACTGGAGATCTGAAAGAATCAAATTCAAAACATGCCTGAGAAATTCAGAGGCTCTGGTAACATCTGTGGCAAGAGAAACAGAGTTAACACTGAGTCTAGTGTGGCTATTCCTCAGAACTCTGTTTCTCTTTCCACGGATGCTGTCAGACCTGCTGAGTTTCTCCAGCATTTTCGATGTTTGTTTTGATTTTCAACATCCACAGTTTTTGCCTTTAGTCAGATCTGAAGATAAAGCCATTCATATCTGTGTCTTAGGGGACACTGTTCGCAAGTAATCCATGGCTGATACATTAATCAATAAAGACATTTGAGAGTGCAGGTGGGAGACAATTTAAAACAAGGAAAAAGAGTAAGTGCTGAGGGAATGCAGCAAGTTTGCAGCATCTATGGAAAGAGAGACAGACAGACAGACAGAGTTAACATTTTGAGTTCAATGTTCAGTTTTCATGACAATTTAAGGTCTCCTCTGAATGACAGAACCTCCCACTAGTTCTGTTCTGGTGGTTCAGGACTGTTCATGTTCAGGTTTTGTACAAGGGCCAGATCCTACTCAAATGGCTACAGTTTAAGCAGTTAAAGCCTGTGGAAATTTTGGGAATTAATATGAGGGTTTTGCAAT
>NW_025188805.1:0-3169 GCF_004010195.1 Chiloscyllium plagiosum | reverse complement strand
TGGTCCCAAAACAGATTCTTGTGGCACACTACTCGTAACTGGGACGTTTGTAGGAACTGAAGGTGAATACACGGATAGGGAAGTTTGTATTGGCAGAGATGTTACAGAGATAGGAATGATTGTGTTGACTCGATAAAGTTATTCTGAAGCACAATATTTGAGAGACTGCAAAAGCTTCCAGGGGTAGGATGTGTGTATGGACTAGAGGAGGTTACAGACACAGCAAAGCTTGTAGAGTTGGGAAGAGGTTACAAGAGATAATCAGTGCTGTCGTGATGGGAAGTTTACAGTGATCAAGAGGGCTGTCGAGGCATGACACCATTATTCAGATAGACAGTTTTGTAGGGACTGAGGGGAAGGTTGCAGCCAAAGGGAGGTTTGTACAAGCTAGATACGGTTTAGAGAGACAGGGACAGTTTTAGAGGCTGGTGCAGTTAACAGTGAATGGGCAATAATGTAATGAATGACAAATGTTCAAGTCATAAAGGTTTCTCAGGATGGTAAGAGTTTACAGTCAAATGGAGCATTGCAAGAACAGAGGTTCATATCGACGAGAAGTAATTTAGGAATTATACAATTTACTGTGGCAGGGAGTATAGTAGGAACGAGGCAAAGTGAAAAAAGATGGATGGCAGGACTGGAGGAAGATTAATTTAATTCAGTTTTTGAAAACATGTCTCAACATATTGATTAGGGTAGTGCAGTTGATGTGGTTGACATGAACCTAAGTCAGGCGTTTGACAAGGTCCCAAATGGAAAGCTGGTACAAAACATTAAGGGCCAAGTGATCCAAAACAAGTTGGCAAACTGGATTCAAACTTGGCTCACAAATATGAGACAAAGGATGTTGGTGCAGCGTTGTCTTAGTAATGCAGTCTCTGACCAGCATTGTGCCACATTGTTCAGAGCTGGGATGCTGGCTGCTTGCTGTTTATTTGAATTACATGGAAGACTGGTAAGAATGCAAAGAAGGTTTGAGGATGGTGCCAGGACAGGTAGGCCTGAGGTATAGTGACAGATTAGTCAGTATAGGACTTTATCCCTTGGAAATTCAGAGAATGAGGGGTGACCTTACTGAGGGGTATAAAGTCATGAGGGGTACAGATAGGATGAATGCATATAGTTGTTTCCAAAGGGATGGGGAACTGAAAACTAGAGGGCATTGGTTTAAGGTGGGAGGGGAAAGGTTTTCGACGAAGCTGAGGGGTAACTTTGTCACACAGAGAGCGATGCGTATGTGGACGGGGCTGCCAGAGGCAATGGTTGAGGCGGGTACCACAGCAATATTTTTGGAAAATATATTTTTACAGATGCATGGAATGGGAAGAGTTGAGAGGGATATGGAAGAATTATGGGCACTTAGAATAAGCTTTGAGGGCGTCATAGTCAGCATGGCCTATTTTAGACTGAAGGGCCTGTTTCCACGCTGTATTACTCTCTGACTCTGTGTGAATGCAGAAGGTGGAATTGGCAAGTGTGCAGAAGACACAAAAATCGGTGATGCTGTTGATAGTGAGGAGGTTAGTCCCAGTCTGATACTGGTCAGCTGGTAAATTGGGCAGGGCACTGGCAAATGGAAATTAAGGACATACACAATGAATGCTCAATTCCTGTGGAGTACTAGAGTACTGTGCCCAGATCTGTTTGCCTCACTGTCAGAAAATCATGATTGTATTGGAGAGAGTGAAAAAGAGATTCATTGGGATGTGACCTTTGATGAAAGGTTTCAGTTATGAGGGGTGACTTATAAGCTGAGATACTTTTGCTGGTGTAGAGGAGGCTGAGAGAGGGATCTGATTGATGTTTCCAATCCTATGAGACATACAGATAGAGTAGATCAAGAGAATCTCTTCCCCATTGCATACTGTCATACACAAGAAGGCATAAGATTAAGGTGAGGAGCAGGTGAGTTGGAGGAGTTTTGAGAAGTACGTTTTTCACTCAGAGGATAGTAGATAGATGGAACGTGTTGCCTTAGAGGGTGGTGAAGGCAGACACGCTTACAGCATTAAACAAGCATCTGGATGCGTAATTAAAATGCCAGAATTAAGCAGCTTATGCACCAAGTGCAGGAGATGAGGTTAGTGTCGTTTGATGCTGATTGTCTGCAGATACATCATGAGTTGAAGGACCTGTTTCTATGCAGTATGGCAATTAGATACAACGATACAGACTGGATAAGGTTACAGAGTTTACAAAGGTTGCAGGAACAGGAGGAGGAAGCAGACATAGTATGTAGCGTAGAAATACATTTATAAATGAGTGTTTCTTGGAAGAATGGAAGAAGGTTACAACAATAGGAAGGTTGCAGGCGATTACAGAGATAGGGATGGTTATCAAGACTGGATGAGGTTCATGACATGGAGGGTCTAGGCAATGGAGGACTGAAGGAGGTGACAAAGAGACAGCTGTAGGGACTGGAGGTGATTATAGCAATTAAGAGAATTTTCCACGAACATGGATAGATTTATAGACTGCCGGAGATTACAGCGTGAGAAAGGCTAGTCATGACTGGAGGAACTAGAGATAGGGAACACTATAGCAACGGGAGGAGGTGAAAGATAGAGAACATTGTAGAGGCTGAATGAGGTGACAGGCATGGGGAGGGTCCAAGTCGTTTCAGGAGGTCACATGAATAGTGAATGTAGCAGAGACTGGGACCAAGTTACACATGGAGGGAAGGATGTTGTGTTTTAAGAACTTTCAGCAGTTCGGGAGGTTTGTATTAATGGTAGGAGATTACAGAAGTAGTGAGTTGCTGTAGGATGGGAGGAAGGAGTGTTGCAGAGACTGGAGGAGGGTGCTCAGATGAGGAGGGTTGTCGGTGGTTGCAGAGACTGGAGGAGATGGGGAAGATAGTTACTATTGCATTGACTGGAAGATGAGATTGCTGAGATAGGGCACGTTTTAGAGACTGGTGCAAGGTACAGAGATTGGGAGAGTAGTTGGGACTGGAGGAGGTGACAGAGATTGGTGTTGTTATCGAAGTTTGAAAGATGAAACACACAGGACTATAACACATGACATAAATACCGGGTTGAAGACAGAGAACAGAACAGAATGAAAAGATAGTAAACTTTATTACCAGCCTCTCCGAAGAGGCCTGCTTTCACCTGTTGAACGGAGTTTCATTAAAACAGCCTGTGAACATCACAGTCATCAATTGTGG
>NW_025188804.1:1356-3169 GCF_004010195.1 Chiloscyllium plagiosum | reverse complement strand
ATTTTATGCACAAATCACCACAAAACCCTCAGTGAGATTCCAAACTGTGACTCAATCATGGGTTTCTGTTGTTCTATGTACAAACCACCCTGAATTCCTCAATAGGATTCCAATATGTAACTCACTCCCATGTATCTGTGGCTATTTATGTAGACCATCTCAATCCCCTTGAATAGATTCCAGCCTGTAAGTAACTCCCAGCTATTCTACATATAACCCTCGTCAAAGCCCACAAGTAGATTCCAGTTTGTAACTCACAGTTGGATATCTGTTCTTCTTATAAATAAACCCCCTGATCTATCAATTCGATTCCAATCTGTAACTCACGCTTGTTTATCTGTTATTCTAATTATAAATCATCCCAAAACCTTTGATTAGATTCCAGTCTGTAACACACTCCTGAGGATCTGTTATTCTACTTATAAACACCCCGCAGCCCTTGATAAAATTCCAATCTTTAACTGATTTCCCTTTATCTACGACTCTCTACATAAACCACCCCAAACCCTCAGTCAGATTTTGTTTTGCAATTCATGGCTCGGTATGTTTAATTCTGTAGAAAAACTACCATAACCCAAATCGATTAGATCCAATGTGTAACTCACTTCCATCAGTCTGTGCTTCCTGTTCTGAAACACCCCAAATGGTGCAAAAGGGGAAAGCACAGTGCAGGAAAACGGGTCAGCATGGAGCAGGTGGATCGAAGGACCTGTTTCCGTGCTGTATGACTCTATAATTTCTATCATCTCGATATCTCACTCCTGAATAACTGTTACTCTGTATAAAACCACAATGAACTATTCAATTCAATTGGAGTCTGTAACACAGTCCTGGGTACCTGACACTCTGTGTATAAACCATCCGGATACACTTGATTCGATTCCTGCCTGAAACTCACTCCCAGGCATCAGTTACTGGGTGGATGAATCAAAACAAAAGCTCGATTAGATTCAAGTCTGTAACTCACTCCCCGGTATCTGTCATCATGTATACAACGTCTGCTCCCGAACCCCACATCACCCCACCCCCCACTCCCCACCCCAACACCGATTAGATTCCTGTCTGTAACTCTCTTCTGAACTCTGTGTTATTCCATATATAAATCGCCCAGAACTCAATTAGATTCCTGTCTGTACTCAATCCCCGGTCCCTATTACTCTCTGTGTAAGTCCCCACGGAACCCTCAATTAGGTTCCATGCTGTAACACACTCCTGGGTATCTGTTATTTGATACACAAACCTCCTGAACCCATACTGAGTGCAAGAGTGAGTGAGAACGAGTGAGAGAACGTAAGTGTGCATGTGTGTGGGTGTGTGAAAACGTGTGTGTATGAGAGCGTGTGAGTGTATGAGCATGTATGTGTGTGTTTCTGTGTTACTGTTTGTTAACGTATGTGTTAGTGCGTGTGTAGGTGTCAGCTCATGTGTGAGATTGTGTCTATGTGTGTGAGAGAGTTAGGAGTTCCATCATAAAATCATTGACACTCAAACCTTTCACCCAGACGGACGGACACACACAAAGCACATTTGATGGAAATCTCGAAATAGAAGATGGACATAGAGAGTTATATCTGGGAGTCACACGAGCAGCAAGAATATTCTGAGACAGAGCCTCAGCTAATAAACCCACCATCTGCCCAGTCCTCTGTGTCGGGCTGGGGGGCTGGGGTCAGAGAATCTTACATGTTAGTGTGGGACCAATGTTCAATATTTTCAAACTGTACTGATGTTGCTCGTCTCTCTTGCTTTTCCCTCTTTGTAAAGTCCATGCTAGTGCTATGCTTACATGAATTGGCTGCTGGGAACATACTGG
>NW_025188804.1:0-910 GCF_004010195.1 Chiloscyllium plagiosum | reverse complement strand
TATAAAAAGCCCAAACTCCTCAATTAGATTCGCTCCCCAGTATTGGTTAGTCAATATGTGACCCACACTGTATCATTCGAATATACCCCGATCTGTAACTCACTCACTGGTACCTGTTACTCTGTATAGAAAGTAGCCCAAATCCCTCAGTTAGATTTCAGACTGAAACTCACTCCCTGTTGTGTTCTGAAATACATAAACTCGCTGAGACCATCGATGAAATTCCAATCTCTAACTCAGTATAAACTAAACGGTTGAATATTAAATTGGGAGCAGGAACAGAGAAAGCTGGAGTTTAATTTCCGCTACATTCTGTTTCTCCAGAAAAATTAATTTGATGGGGTGCAGCGGTTCAATAAGGCAGCTCCCTCCCACCTTCTCAAGGGCTGGTGGGAATGGGGGATAAATGCTGGGCTCAGCCAGTGATGCTCACATCCCATGAACGAATGAAAACAACAATCCCTTTGCCTTCCTGATCACTCACTGCCCCTGCAGACTGAGTCTGCAGCCACAGCAAGGCTTCCTCACTTCCCTACTCTCATGTCCTGGTAATAATTGGCAAACCATCCTAATATTTGATGACACCATCACATTAGCTTTCTGTGATTTCTGTACACGGAACCAGAAAATAATGTGTAATACTGGTGGACAAGAGGGCCTGACCCACGAATGCAGGGCCCTGGCCACTCCCTCTCTCTCTCTCTCTCTCTCCCACACACAAACACACGCACACACATACAGAGTTACTGAGGAGCAAGGAATGACAGAATAAAATGAGCATTTCCAAATATTAAAGCTTCGTTAAACAATTCCGGGAGTGGTTGATCGGGACAGTGCGGAGAGAGAGAGAGCTTGACTCTGTATCTAACCCTGTGCGGGCCCTGCCCTTGGAGTAGTTGATGGAGATACA
>NW_025188803.1:2024-3169 GCF_004010195.1 Chiloscyllium plagiosum | reverse complement strand
GATCATCTTATAAACCTCTATCAAGTCACCCCATTTAGAAAAGAATGGGTTTACAGTGATAGGCTAAATGGTTTTGTGCAGGGGGGAGATCGTGCCTTACCAACTTAATTGAGCTCTTTGAGGAAGTGAGCAATTTGCTAGATGAAAGAAGAGCTGTACATGTCATATACATGGACTTTAGTAAGGCGTTTGATAAGATTCCCCATGGTAGACTAATGGAGAAATTGAAGTGATATGGTGTGCAGGGTATTCTAGCGAGGTGGATAAAGAACTGGTTGAGAAACAGGAGACAGAGAGGAGTATTTGAAGGGAGTTTCTCGACATGGTGAAAGGTGACCAGTGGTTATCCACAGAGGTCAGTGTTGGGGCAACTGTTGTTTGTAATATAAATAAATGATCTGGAAGAGGACACTGTTGGTATGATCAGCAAGATTGCAGATGACACGAAGATGGGCGGCATGGTGGCACAGTGGTTAGCACTGCTGCCTTACAGCGCCAGAGACCCGGGTTCAACTCCCACCTCAGGCGACTCTCTGTGTGGAGTTTGAACATTCTCCCCGTGTCTGCGTGGGTGCTCCGGTTTCCTCCCACAATCCAAAAATGTGCAGGTTAGGTGAATTGGCCATGCTAAATTGCCCGTAGTGTTAGGTGAAGGGGTAAATGTAGGAGTATGGGTCTGGGTGATATGCGCTTCGGCGGGTCGGTGTGGACTTGTTGGGCCAAAGGGCCTGTTTCCACACTGTACGGAATCTAATCTAATTATCTAAGATTGTTGGAGTAGCAGAAAGCATAAAGGACTGTCAGAGAATGCAGGAGGATATAGAGGAAAGTGACAGATGGTTTTCAATCCAGACAAATGTGAGGTAATGCATGTAGGCAAGACTAATTCTAGAGCAAATTATACATTGAACGGAAGAGCCTTGAGAAAAGTTGTTGGGCAGAGAGATCTGGGAGTGCAGGTCCATTGTACCCTGAAGATTGCTTCATAGGTGGATAGAGTGGTCAAGAAGGAATATGGTTTGCTTGCCTTCACTGGACGGCGTATTGAGTATACGAACTGGCAAGTCATGTTAACATTGTACAAGACATTGGTTCAGCCGCACTTAGAAATCTGTATACAGTTCTGGTCGCCACATTATCAAAAG
>NW_025188803.1:0-546 GCF_004010195.1 Chiloscyllium plagiosum | reverse complement strand
CTTATCATGTGCAATTACAATACAGTAAATAATCAATTAATATTGGAAGATGACATTCAGAGGCGTGCGAAAGGCCGAGATTTTAGTGATATTTATACAATGATTAGAGATTGCCTTGAATCAGGAAATAAGGATGTAAAATGTGTTTTGTGCCGAGATAAGGAACAGTGAGAAAAGAAGTCAGTAGCAAGTGTAGTTGACAAGCCCACTCGCAGTAACCAGAGTGAGAAATAAGACGGACAAGAAAAAGCACTGTGTGTGAGCGCTAAAAGATGGCAGTAATCATGGGTGATCTTAATTTCCCCTTTCCCACTCCCGGTTCTATTGTAAAGAATGTTTGGAGAACAATAATCAATAAAATACGTATGGCCCATAGAACAAGCCAAGCCATATCTTGGTCATCGATTACTTTACAGGCGACTTAGTTTCCGACTTTTCTTGGAAACAATCTGAACCACCCTTTTATTGGGTTTCTTTCCATATTAATATTAGTCTGTCTTTTGATTATTCCGGACAAAGTGCATGACCTCACACTCACAACATGAA
>NW_025188802.1:408-3168 GCF_004010195.1 Chiloscyllium plagiosum | reverse complement strand
TTTCGCATCTTTTACCAATCGAACAATATGTGTGTTGCCGGTGGCTCTTCATTCTGTCAATATTTGGGATATGTTGTTTTTCTTGGTCGATCCTGGACAAACCTGTCAAAGTTTTGAACGGTTCAACCATATCTTCTTTCAATCTTCCTTTTTGCAACCATATCCCAACTTCCTCATTCTGTAAAATTGAATAACATTCCTCCACCCTGTGAATCGTTTCTGCAAACTCTCTTGGTTCCTTCCCATTCTTTGTGGTGCCTAGCAATAAGCAGAATATTTCACATGGGGGCATAATCACTGTTAATCATTAGTCTTCCTAATCTCCTTGTTTTCTTACTGCATTTCGTTCTTGACGAAGTTGACGTTGAGGAGAAAGAAAATGAGGATGATGGCGGGAGGAAACATGCATCGTGAGGAAAAGAAAGTGATCGATAGTACAAAGCTTAGAGAGGGAGGCAAGAGAGATGGGACACAGAGAAGAGTGTGAGAATTTGTTTATGAGATGGAGAGAAAATGCATAGATGAAGCGATAAAGTAAAAGAGAAAATTGGATTATTGACTAAAGTATTTGTACTTCCCGAATTGCTTTGGAAAATTATGTGCGATCTAGTCCTTTGTGCAGTGAATGCATGGTAGTGTACTATGTTTAAATTCAGAGTCTCATGTCATATCTTTTAACACATGGAATGTCGGAGAAATTGTTGTTCACAAATCTCAACAAACGGAGACTGTTAAATGTCTCTGACTCTTTAATCCATTGGCTTAAAATATGAAGGTAGGTGGACGTATCACGTTTGTCTTCGCAGTCAGGTCAAAACATCCAAAAGTCATTGCTCTAAATCAAACTGATTCCAAGAAAAGATTCGCTGAAATTGTACTGAAGCGTATTGTGAGTTAAGATACAACGCTGCCTTTATTAATGCAGTGAGAGGAACGTATTGTGACCTCAGTCTGAAGACAAACCTGATGGGTTCATGCGCTTTGATCATTAAATCTACACTTCTTCTGTGTAGTCAATTGCGTACACGGACCTTCCCTAACTGGTAGCATTTCCACCGGAGCAAATATCAGCATAGAAAGAGAAAAAGCTATTGATTTTGTTTTTGCGGGTGGCAGCGGTATTGCGTGTGTACAAACCAGCAGAACCATCTCAACTCACCTGTGAAAAGTAAGCATCCATCATTCTCCCTCATCACAAACCTCGCTGGAACAATTTCAATTTTGTGGTAATTAACCCAGACCAGGTATTGTTGTGGAATAAAATGCTGTGCATTGAAAGGAATTGACTGGAGCTATTTGTTCAGTGACTGTTATCAATGCCAGTCTCAATGGAATTTTGTCACTGGAGGGATTCCGTATTCTATTAATAATAGACTAATTTCAATCTGTTTCCCGCCGTAGCAGCAGGGCTATTATCTCCAACATTGACAGGCATCAGCAGCTCCAGGACGAGAGTTGAAAGAATCTGTGATCAATAAACGGGAATGTTGCAGCCATGGATAAGAATCTGAGATCAATAGATCAGAATGTTACAAGCATGGACAGGAGTTTGTCCTGGGGTCTTTACTACCTTTCTCGCGATTGGGCATGGTTAGGATTGCGGATAGAAGCTGTGCTGATGATTATCCAAGTGGGTTATTATCCAATCCTCGCTATTGTTGGTGTTCCTAGTAAGTTTTCATTTATTACTTTTGCAAACATTGTGAAGGTTTTTGAAATGTATGTTACCTATGTTTGGCAAAAAAGACCTATTGTACAACCCAAATAACTGCGGAGATTCTAAATAAAAGACAAAAATAAAATTTGCTCGAAGATCTTCGCAGACCTGGCAACATATGTGTAAGATCAGTGGAAGCATGCCTGGACTATTCCTCTGAGGAAGGGTCACTCCACCTGAAACATTCAATTTGATTTCTCTCTACATACCTTCTGAGAATTTTTAGCAGCTTCCATTTTTGTTACCTAGCTATTATCTTCATTTTCAATCACAAACTCCACCTCTTTTCTATGAATTTCATACCCTTCACTTACAAACACCAGAGGAGGAAGGAGATTGTTCAAATCCTCAAGGTTCACTTTTGCCCTGACCTGACGCATATCTCGGTATTTTCTCTGTCATAAAACATGCTCATTACTATCCCAGTAATATTCCTGGTCTCCACCTCTTGCCTCCGTGTTATTGTTGAATAACCCAGCATCAGTGATTAAAAATACAGACATTATGTTTCCATTTCTGTTCTGGCCACTCTTTCAGTTTTCAATACTGAGACTGCAAACTTGTGCTTGTCTCTGCAGTTACTTCAGAACATGGATTTCACGTCAGAATACCAATTCCACTGAACAGATAGTTCAGAGTTAACTAATTAAAAATTTAAATTTCACCGCAGCTGATGGCAGAACTTAAGTTCAAACAATAAAATTTAGAATGAAAACTAATTTCAGGAATAGCAGTTATTATGAAGCTTAAGGCCTGTACTCTACCTGTGAGAGCGAGAATGAATGTTATTCTGAACTGACAGCTTACAAACACCTGTCGTAATCCTAACGAGCAGTGTCAGAGTGCACTGAAAAATTGAAAATATATACGATTTGGCTGTGAAATAATAACTTGAGTTGGTTGGTGGTTTGACAACAATTGGAACTTAACCAATCAGTTTAAATTATATCCCAGGATAAGAAGACCCAATCGAGAAGGAATTTAATGCTTTTGTCAACATCGAACCAATCAGACAATATAGTGTTGGGGGTTTAATTAAAAAA
>NW_025188802.1:0-365 GCF_004010195.1 Chiloscyllium plagiosum | reverse complement strand
AAGAAGGAAAACACCGACGACAACAGTCATTGTATGATTTTGAAATTAAGTTGATGTAATTTTTATATTTGACTTATGGAAAAATATATTGGTGTAGAGTTGGAGACAGATAATAAGGAGTTAAGAGAAAGGTAGGCTTAGAGTTGTGTTCCATTTTAGTTTAATGCTCACTATTTTAGTTAAAGAATAAATGGATATTATTTTTGTTAAATAGTAGAATTTGTCTGTTCTCTTTCAATCATAATTTAACAGATTGTGAGGTGAGGTAAGTATTTCTGGGTGTTTGGTTGAATTAACAGAGGATGTCATCACCATGTCATCACAATTTGGGTGCTCCAGTCTATAATTTGGACAGGGTTCAACAA
>NW_025188801.1:0-3168 GCF_004010195.1 Chiloscyllium plagiosum | reverse complement strand
TGACTGAGATTCAATCCCTGTCACTGACTGAGCTTCAATACCTGTCACTGATTGTGATTTATTCATTGTCACTGACTGAGGGTCAATCCCTGTCACTGACTGAGGTTCTATCCCTGTCACTGACTGAGGTTCACTCCCTGTCTCTGACTGAGATTCCATCCTTGTCACTGACTGAGGATCAAACCGTGTCACTGACTGAGATTCAAACCCTGTCACTGATTTAGATTCAATACCTGTCACTAACTGTGGTTCAATCCCTGTCACTGACAGAGGTTCAATCCCTGTCAATGACTGAGAATCAATCCCTGTTACTGACTGAGATCCAATCCTGTCACTAATTGAGATTCAATCCCTGTCACTGACTGAGGATCAATCCCTGTCACTGACAGAGATTCAATCCCTGTCACTGATTGAGATTCAATTCCTGTCACTAACTGAGATTCAATTCCTGTCACTGACTGAGATTCGATCCCTGTCACTGATTGAGGATCAAACCCTGTCACTGACTGAGATCCAATCCCTGTCACTGATTGAGATTCAGTCCCTGTCACTGGTTGAGATTCAATACCTGTCACTGACTGAGATTCAATCCCTGTCACTGATTGAGATTGAATCCCTGTCACTGACTGAGAGTCAATCCCTATCACTTACTGAGGATCAATCCCTGTCACTGACTGAGGTTCAATCCCTGTCACTGAATGAAGCTCAATCCCTGTCAATGACTGAGATTCAATCCCTGTCACTGAATGAGGCTCAATCTCTGTCACTGACTGAGATTCAATCCCTGTGACTTATTGAGATTCAATCCCAGTCACAGACTGAGATCCAATCCCTGTCACTGACTGAGAATCAAACCCTGTCTCTGACTGAGGGTCAATCCCTGTCACTGACTGAATCTCAAACCCTGTCACTGATTGAGATTCAATCCCTGTCACTGACTGAGATTCAATCCCTGTCACAGACTGAGGATCAAAACCTGTCACTGACTGAAGGTCAATCCCTGTCACTGACTGAGATCCAATTCATGTCACTGACTGAGATTCAATGCCTGTCACTGACTGAAGCTCAATCCCTGTCACTGACTGAGATCCAATCGCTGTCACTGATTGAGATCCGATCCCTGTCACTGACTGAGATTCAATTCCTGTCACTAATCGGGTTCAATGACTGTCACTGAGTGAGATTCAATCCCTGTCGCAGACTGAGGATCAATCCCTGTCACTGACTGAGATTCAATCCCAGTCATTGATTGACATTCAATCCCTGTCACAGACTTAGATTCAATCCCTGTCACTTACTGAGAATCAAACCCTGTCACTGACGGAGGATCAATCTCTGTCACTGACTAAGATTCAATCCCTGTGACTGATTGAGATTCAATCCCTGTCACAGATTAGATTCAATCCCTGTCACTTACTGAGCATCAAACCCTGTCACTGACTGAGGGTCAATCCCTGTCACTGACTGAATCTCAAACACTGTCACTGACTGAGATTCATTCCCTGTTACTGATTGAGGTTCAATCCCTGTCACTGACTGAGGATCAAAACCTGTCACTGACTGAGCTTCAATCCCTGTCACTGACTGAGCTTCAATTCCTGTCACTGACTGAGCTTCAATCCCTGTCACTGACTGAGGTTCAATCTCTGTCACTGACTGAGAATCAATCCCTGTCTCTGATTGAGATTCAATCCCTGTCACTGATTGTGATTCAATCCCTGTCACTGACAGTGGTGCACTCCCTGTCACTGACTGAGCTTCAATCCCTGTCACTGACTCAGGATCAATCCCTGTCACTGAATGAGATTTAATCCGAGTCACTGACTGAAGCTCAACCCCTGTCACTGACTGAGATCCAATCCCTGTCACTGACTAAGATTCAATCACTGTCACTGACTGAAGCTGAATCCCTGTCACTGACTGAGCTTCAATTCCTGTCACTAATTGAGATTCAATCCCTGTCACTGACTGAGATTCAATCCCTGTCACTAAATGAGATTCAATCCCTGTCACTGAAAGATATTCAATCCCTGTCACTGACTGAAGGTCAATCCCTGTCACTGACTGACATTCAATCCCTGTCACTGACTGAGATTCAATCCCTGACACTGATTGAGATTCAATCCCATTCACTGTCTGAGGATCATTCTCTGCCACTGACTGAGATTCAATCCCTGTCACTGACTGAGGATCAATCCCTGTAACTGACTGAGATTCAATGCCTGTCACTGACTGAAGCTCAATCCCTGTCACTGACTGAGATTCAATCCCTGTCACTGACTGAGTATCAATCTCTGTCACTGAATGAGATTCAATCCCTGTGATTTACTGAGATTCAATCCCTGTCACAGACTGAGATTCAGTCCCTGTTACTGACTGAGAATCAAACCCTGTCACTGACTGAGGGTCAATCCCTGTCACTGACTAAATCTCAAACCCTGTCACTGATTGAGATTCAATCCCTGTCACTGACTGAGATTCAATCCCTGTCACAGACTGAGGATCAAAACCTGTCACTGACTGAAGCTCAATCCCTGTCACTGACTGAGATCCAATCCCTGTCACTGACTGAGATTCAATGCCTGTCACTGACTGAAGCTCAATCCCTGTCACTGACTGAGGTCCAATCGCTCTTCCTGATGGAGATCCGATCCCTGTCACTGACTGAGGTTCAATTCCTGTCACTAATAGGGTTCAATGACTGTCACTGAGTGAGATTCAATCCCTGTCACTGACTGAGGATCAATCCCTGTCACTGACTGAGATTCAATCCCAGTCACTGATTGACATTCAATCCCTGTCACAGACTGAGGTTCAATCACTGTCACTGACTGAGGTTCAATACCTGTCACTGACTGAGATTCAATCCCTGCCACTGACTGAGGTTCAATCCCTGTCACTGACTGAAGCTCAATCCCTGTCACTGACTGAGATCCAATCCCTGTCACTGACTGAAATTCAATCCCTGTCACTGACTGAAGCTCAATACCTGTCACTGATTGAGATCCAATCCCTGTCACTGACGGAGAATCAATTCCTGTCACTAATAGAGTTCAATGACTGTCACTGACTGAGATTCAATCCCTATCACTGACTGAGGATCAAACCCTCTCACTGACTGAGATTCAATCCCTTTCACTGAGTGAGATTCAATCGCTGTCACTGACT
>NW_025188800.1:0-3168 GCF_004010195.1 Chiloscyllium plagiosum | reverse complement strand
CATTTTTCTTCGGTTTTAAACAGAAATGCAGCATTTAAACAAGCTGCGTCGTTGGAAACGATCAGCCGAAACGGCAGCGGTGGGATTCGCACCCACGCTTCTGTCGAGATTGGAGCCTAAATTCAGCGCCTTAGACCGCTCGGCCACACTACCAACCAACCGCGACCCCAATTTTCTTGCACTTCCAATTGTGCTCCTGCATAACAACAGATGCAAAGTCACGTGAAACGGGTTCCGTGATCCCTCTCCGACTCGCACAACTGCTGGGATGTGCCCGGCTACAATATCAATTTCGCAGCAGATAATGATAGCCCATCAATCCAGATAAATAAGCTGAGTCTATCTTCTCAGACTCTTTTCAGCTACAAATGTATCTGTGAGTGCGTGAGAACATGCGATCGGTTATGATTTGGTCAAATTACCATGAGCTGCTTGACATTACTGCAATTTCGATTCTTGCTTTGCTAAATGATTTCACCCTTTGGTCGAAACAGGACAACTTTCACGTTTGCACGGAACATGAAACACACCGGACTACAGGGAAAATGCACAAAGCTGAGCAGGCCGTGTTCCACATCAAACCGCGCAGCTTCGTTTCAGTCACTGTGTCTGTTTTGCAGAATAAGAGTCCCAAAGAATGTTCTCCACCCTAAAACCGGAGATAGCATTACAATCCGAGAACGACAGATCACATTGTGAGGATGCTCTGACCTCGGAGCCGGTTCGAGATGCCACTTTCCTTGCCTTTTTGCCTAAACCGTGCATTTCGCTGCAGAGATGTTCACACCTGGATGAGCCACATGGATACCAACAGAGTCGACGAGAAGCGACTGAATAAATTTTGCTAAATTCCACGGTGCTTATTAGAAATGCAGTTTCTGTTCACATCAATCTAAAAGGCAGTTTCTGAACATAGTAACAGAAGTCAAAAGGTAATTAGCTCACCCCCCCCCCTCTCCGGAAGAGGTGCTAACTGCCCCTGAGTGCTTTTTGTTCTCGATGTGAAGAGCTCTCACGCCTGAGTCACCTTCACACGTCTCTGGTTGTTGAATGAGTCACTAACGTGCGAACTGCTCCAAAACATGATTCAGGACCTCTGGTAACAACTCACGCAGGTTGAATAACGACAGACAGCTTCCAAATCATGTCTTTCATAGACGACTTTGGGGGTACATTTGACAGACAGACTTGTTCAGGAATCCGCGGTGCGCTGTGACACCAGCGCATCAGCTTCTTCCCTGTCTTGGAAACGGGCCGCCTGCGCAAGGAATGCAAATGCGGTACTGCTTTTCGTGGAAGGATCAGAAGGCGGTAACTACACTCTCAAACAGAATGGCATATGATCAGAACCAGGTTGGAGAAAAACTTTACAATGCTATGCGCAGTAATTAAATGGAGTTGCATTACATTTCACTACGAGAGCAGATTTGTTCCAGCAAATTCGAAGGCAGGTTTGCAGTTGGGAAAGCAAGCAAGTAAACTCCGTTCTTGTCCATGTAATAGCTTGCAGTTGAAGAACAAAGCAGTTTCTGCCCAGTTTCAAACTGGGAGATTTTGCTACGCTACATTCCTCATATTCCACTACGCTACAGGAACAAGCCCCTGCCGCCCTTCCTGCGTCTCAGTGGCATCCACCACCATTTTCCAGTTAATGCTGAAAAGAGAGAAAGAAAGAACCGAATAAGAATGGGCCATAAAAAGTGAATTTCACAACTCAGAGTCTCGATTAGATCACAGTCTTGACTGTCCCTTCCAGGACGGAAATGAAGGAAAAAGGAGAAATTCAATAACATATGACACCGAAATTCATCGGAACGGTTTTTCCATTCGCCAGAAAATCAAATTAGGGCGAGTCGAGTCACCGCAGGACCTTGTTTCACAACAGCGATGAATTAACAGTCTGCATTCGGTTCCAGTACAAGCTCAACTTGCCAGGAACGTAATGCAGATTGAGCCCGCAATTACCATGTGGGAGGCGAACACGATCATGACAAGATGGACACTGACCCCCGTCTCCATAAAGCAACCGATCCTGCTTATTATTTCAACACGCCGCAGCCACAGAAATTGCAGTGTGGGGACTCGAGCCTCAGCTTCTTTCATAATTGAGTTCTGAAGCTGGCGCCTCCGGCTCCTTGGCTCCCATTCATCGGGCTGATTCGGTTCGAATAGTGAAATTTCCTGTGTCTGATCCGCAGGACATCCTGCAGGATTTTCAGACAGCGCCATCCTCCCTGTGACATGTACGTGCTGGATAACCTTCTATTGTGTCATGTGTCCCGGCTTTGCCAATATCACCTTTGTTTAACTTCCTACATCCTGTTTGTCGAACTGTGATTCCAGTCCGAATCATAAATGTGAAACAAAACACCTTAGCTGCGCTGGCTCTCTACAGAGATAAATGTGCTTCTCTTTTCGTATCATTCTCTTGCCTTCTCCCTGTAACTCTACACATTTTTACTCCAACATGAACATTGAATTAGTTTTTCAACAACTCGATTGAAACTGCGTCTTTGTCAATGTCAGAGCCTAACCACTACCTCTGTGAAAACATTTCTCCTCATGTACATTTTTCTTCTTTTACTAATATCTTTAAAATTCTGCCGATTCGTTCTCGGTCCGTTCTGGCGTAGGGAGCATTCCCCCTTCCTTATTCCCTCTGTCTAACCTACTCATGTCTTGGAAAGTTTTGAACAAGATCAGCTTTTGGCCTTCTGCTCTCCAAGGAGTCCTGCCCCAACTTTCCAAATGACCTTTATTGTTGATATTCCTCATAAACCACACCATTCTCATCAACCTGTTTAGCGCTGGTTTCAATCATTTTACGTCCCCACTTCCTAAAGTTTCACTCCCAGAACTGTGCGAATATCCAGATGGTGGATTTATTCAGAGTGCGATTCTGTGAGTGAACATCCTCTAACACTTGTTTGACTTCCACCACATGTGGTAATGTGCCATGCCCACTACAATGACACTTCTGACCCCAAAACTCAAAGTTATTTCAAAGGGTGCAACTTAATGATTTCCATCTTTTTATCAGACAGTTGATAGGACGACTGAGCAAAAGTGAAGTCAAACAACCAAGGCTCGATGGCAACTTGAAGTAAGACATTCTCCCATGCTCGTATTAACACGAGCTGCTGAGCGAAGATCATGCCCTAGACACTC
>NW_025188799.1:0-3168 GCF_004010195.1 Chiloscyllium plagiosum | reverse complement strand
CCTTGCCAAGAATATATCAACTTCGATCTTAGATATATTCAAGGACTCTGTTTCCATTGCAAAGGAATTTACAAAGACTCATGAGCCTCTGTGAGGAAAGAAAATATACTCCCCTTAAACACTTAACCATTTAAATCTGGCTTAATGATGCGATACCTAACTTTTAGACAATGGTCTCTTAGTTGTAGATCAAATTTCATGCTTTCATCAAGTCACCTCTTACTCATAGAGTCATACAGCACAGAAACAAATTCTCCAGTCCAACGCATCTATGCCAACCACACATCCCAGTCTGATCTCGTCCCATTTGCCAGCATTTGGTCCATAAACCTCGAAACGCTTCCTACTCATTCAGATGCATTTTAAATGGTGTAGTTGTGCCCACTTCCACCATTTCCTCTGGCTTCCATATGCACACTGCGGTCTGCATTAATATGTTACCCCTCAGGTCTTTTTTCAGACTTTCCCCACTCACCTTAAACCTATGCCCTCCAGTTTTGGAATCTCCAACCCTCACTAAAAGACCTTGGCTAATCACTCTATGCATGCACCTCATGATGTTATCTACCTCTACAAGATCACCCTTCAGCCTCCCGTGCTCCAGGGAGGAAAAGCCCCAGCCTATTCAGCCTCTCCCCATAGCCCAAACCCATCAATTCCAGCAACATCCTTGTAAATCCTTTCTGAACCATTTCAAGTTTAACAGCAAATTTTCTATAGCATGAAGAGCTGAATTAAATGCAGTATTCTAAAACTGGCCTAATGGTAGAATGGATGTTTGTTTGCAATAGATTCAGTGCTGGGTCCATGGTTGTTTGTGATGTGCGTAGTGGATAAGATCAATAAGTTCTCAGATGACACAAAAATTGTGAGTGTTGAGTAGTTAGGACAATATCCATAAATTGCTCACACACCTCAATGGACTGGTTACATGGAGAGAGCAGTGGCAAATATAATTCAACATGGAAAAGCCTGATATAATGCTCTTGGGGAGGGATGACAAGAGAAGAGATCACATTCTGATTGGTCAGATTCTGGAGGAACTGAAGACCTGTGGGAGTTTGTTGTACATATACACAGATCTTGAAGGGAGCAGGACTGGTAGGTAAGGTGGTTTAGATGGTAGATGGGCTACCTTATTTTATCAACTGCAGGAGTAAGGAGGTTAACTGGAACTTCGTAAAATGCTGGTTAGGCCATATCTTATCTCCAGTTTATAGGAGGGAGTGATTACACAGGACAATGGCAAAGAGATTCATCAGGATGCTCTGAGCTATGAGGAATAATTGAAGAGACTGGGGTTGTTCCCTTTGGACTGTAGACTGTTGCTCAGAGAACGAATCAAAGTGCATAAATTTATAAGGGCCATATATAGTTGGGAAAGGAGGCACCTTTTCCATCAGTAGACTGGTCTATAACAAAGATGGGATTGATTTAAGATAACAAGCAGGAAGCTAAAAGCTCAATCAAGGAGAATTATTTGCACCCAGAGGAACATAAAAGACTCACACTCACTGCTAGAATGGGTGTTTGAGTCAAAAGCTTTCATCTTACCTACGTAGTGTTTTCCATTGCCATAAACTCCAGGAAATTGGGCCAAAAGCTGTAAAATGGATTTGTGTCATTAGATTGTCATTGACTGACATGGCCACTGGTCAACATACCTCGCTCTGAGCAATCATGAAAAAAGGAACATAAGAAATAGGAGCAGGAGTCAGCAATTTAGTCCCCTGAGCCTATTCCACAATTTAATACAGTCACGGCTGATCTCATCTCAGCCTCAAGTCCACTTTCCTACCCATTCTCTTCAACACATTACTAATTCATAACTTTTTTATCGCCTCCTTAAATTAAGCCAAAATTCTGACATCCACTGCACCCTGAGGTCATTATTTCCATGGATTCATGACCCTTTAAGATAAATAATTTCTCCTGTTTTAATTGTGCTGCCATTATCGTAAAACTGTTGCCTCTCATCTGAATTGCCCTACATGGAGAAACATCTTCTCTACATTTACTTTTTCAATCCCATTTAGCATCTTACATGCCTTAACGAGATCTCCTCTCCCTCTAAACTCAATAGAGTTTGAACCTAAACTATTCAATCTGTCTCTAGAAGACCAATGAATCTCAGATGGATTGTTGGCCTTGGAGATAAAAGGCCTGACAAGAGATTTGATGGCAGTTTCAAAATCACAAGAAGTCAGGATACCACAGACAGGGTGGACCGTGGCAGAATGCTGACAGGATTGAAAACGACAAGACATAGATTTGAAGTCTTTGGTAAAAGAAGCAGAAGTGATGTGTGGAAATACTTCAAATTGCTGCTTGTGGTTGGGTCTAAAATGCAATGTCAGTGACTGTCTTGTAGGCAGTTTCAATTAAGGTTTTCAAAGGAAATTAGATGGCTCAGTGTTACATGGCAGTCAGCAGGAGAATGGTGAAAGCTAATTATGCCTTGTTGTGGATGACACCAGACTCCAAACATACATTAAGGAGATAACCTAGACCTTACTTCCTATTCTTTTTAAAAGGTAAGATGTTGTTTTCCAGATTCAATTGATTGGTCCATCATTAACCTTTAATCAAAACACACTTTATTCTTATAACACAGTTAAAATATAACAAAAAGAAGAATTAGCATAACTTCACTTTATTGCAATACTTAACAAGATCATATATTATTTAACCACTAATTATAAACTATTCCAAGATAGTATTATGAAATCAAAAGAGTGTATGGTCACTGAAAGAGAGAGGTGCCTTTTCTGAGCTTGTGACAGCACAGGTTGTGATAGTACATGAGCCTGTGACTCGCTGACAGGTGCAGACAGTGCTGAGAATTGATCATGTGGAACCACCTTCAGCAACCGTATTTGAATTTAACCAATTCATTTAAATATTGCCCGGGATACCAAAAACAAACAATTGAATTTGACAACAGTGGATTAATGAGAGGCTTGGGGATTAAAAAAAGGGCAGTTTGAAAATTAGTCAATCGAACATGAGAGTAAATGGCATCTGAAAGGGCTCACAACACTCTCAAAGAAATCTCTTACAGGGTCCCTGTAAAAGATATTAAAGATATCAAGAAATTTTATACAAAGACACTCTGTAAAAAAAGAAAAATCATAACAGTCTGCCAAGGGAAAACAGCAGATTCGGAAG
>NW_025188798.1:0-3168 GCF_004010195.1 Chiloscyllium plagiosum | reverse complement strand
TGTATGTATTTACAAACCTTAATGAAGTAATTTGTTCCAGCAACCACTTGTGAGCGATATGAGATTGCATGATAAACATTCAGAGATCGATTCAACTTTTGCTCAACTGCAGACTTCAACTGGGGACAGACACAAAGGAGAAAAACAGAAAATGTCAGCATTAGTGAAGAACACACTCATGGTCAGAGGGTCAGTACTGAGAGATTGCCGCAGTGTAAGAGGGACAGTACTGAGGG
The DNA here is from genome assembly GCF_004010195.1 of Chiloscyllium plagiosum. NCBI lineage: Eukaryota > Metazoa > Chordata > Chondrichthyes > Orectolobiformes > Hemiscylliidae > Chiloscyllium > Chiloscyllium plagiosum. The sequence continues at coordinate 2,932 of NW_025188798.1, read as the reverse complement.
AGTGCTGCACTGTCAGAGGGTTAGTACTGGGGGAGTGCCACATTCTCAGAGTGTCAGTACTGAAGGAGTGCCACATTGTCAGAGGGTCAGTACTGAAGGAGTGCCGCACTGTCAGAGGGTCAGTACTGAGGGAGTGCCGCACTGTCAGAGGGTTAGTACTGAGGGAGTGCCGCACTGTCAAAGGGTCAGTACTGAGGGAGTGCCACACTGTCAGAGTGTCATTAGTGAGGGAGTGCCACCCTGTCAGAGGGTCAGTACTGAGGGAGTGCTGCACTGTCAGAGGGTCAGTACTGAGGGAGTGCTGCACTGTCAAGATGGTCAATACTGAGGGAGTGCTGCACTGTCAGAGGGTCAGTACTGAGGGAGTGCCACACTGTCAGAGGGTCAGTACTGAGGGAGTGCTGTGCTGTCGGAGGGTCAGTACTGAGGGAGTGCCGCAGTGTCAGAGGGTCAGTAGTGAGGGAGTGCCGCACTGTCAGAGGGTCAGTAGTGAGGGAGTGCTGTGCTGTCGGAGACTCAGTACTGAAGGAGTGACGCACTGTCAGAGGGTCATTACTGAGGGAGTGCCGCACTGTCAGAGGGTCTGTACTGAGGGAGTGCTGCACTGTCAGAGGGTCAGTACTGAGGGAGTGTCACACTGTCAGAGGGTCAGTACTGTGGGAGTGCCACACTGTCAGAGGGTCCTTACTGAGGGAGTGCTGCACTGCTGGAGGGTCAGTACTGAAGGAGTGCTGCACTGTCAGAGGGTCAGTAGTGAGGGAATGCTGCACTGTCAGAGGGTTCGTGCCAATGGAGCGCTGCACTGTCTCAGGGTCAGTACTGACTACCTGCTGCACTGTGTGATAATGATTTACAAGGATATTGTCAGGTTTGGAGGATTTGAGCTACAGGGAGAGGCTGAACAGGCTGGTGCTGTTTTCCCAGGATCATCGGAGGTTGAGGGGTGACCTTATAGAGGTTTTTAAAATTATGAGGGGCATGGATAGGATAAATAGGCAAAGTATTTTCCCTGGGGTCGGGGTGTCCAGAACTAGAGGGCATAGATTTAGGGTGAGAGGGGAAAGATATAAAAGAGACCTAAGGGGCAACATTTTCACACAGAGAGTGGTATGGGTATGGAATGAGCTGCCAGAGGATGTGGTGGAGGCTGGTACAATTGCAACATTTAAGAGGCATTTGGATGGGTATATGAATAGGAAGGATTTGGAGGGATATGGGCCGGGTGCTGGCAGGTGGGACTAGATTGGGTTGGGATATCTGGGACAGCATGGATGGGGTTGTACAGCGTTTCCTCGCTGTAAAATCTCTCTGACTGTATGACTAAACTAACCGGCAGACAGCGTTGTAAGTTGAGCTGTTGCCAATGTCTTGAAGGATGAACATTTTTCTCTCAGTCACATCGTTCCAAGGTTTCACCAATTCATTCTAACGTTACTCCATTCCGGAAGCATGCCCTACATAAATGTCATGTGAAATCTGCAACTCACAGCATTATCTTGAAAATGAGCACCCGTGTTTTCTCAAAGACTCAGTGGTCTCCCAGGCTGGTGAGATGTGGAGTGGATCAGTCTGGTTTGTTCCACAGGGTAAGGTGGATACGGAGAAAGGTTACTTACTGACTGGACAATAGCCTGAATCTCAGCAGTGACGGCTGCATCATCAGTTAAACCACCCGTTTTCATTGATGCCATTCTGGTTGTCTGTCCCTCTCTATCGCTGCCTCTCCCTCTGTTTCTCCAATTCTGTATTAATACGTCTGCTCCCTCCTTCAGCTCCTCCCCTCAGTGAGGAAGCCACTCGACAGCGAAATCACTCCCACTCTCTGAGCTCCAGCCTCAGTCTTTCAGCGTTTGTTCAGTTCTCCAACCTGAAAAGGGAGGGACAGTGCTGGTTCCTATGTGTGAGAGATTACCTCACCCCCTCCTTCCGTCTCTCTCAAGACAGGGAAAATTCCCTCCTTACATTTCCTACTACCTTCTGCTTTTAATTTCCTGTAATTTTAATGATGAGGATTGGAGCTAGAAATGGACTGAACAGTTTTAGATGAGATTTGGTGCTCCATGAGGATCAGTGTCTGGCTCCTGGTTGGGAACAGACAAAGTGTTGTCAGCTCTGACGAAATGTACTCCTCTCCCAAGGATCCACGATGGGCTGAATGGCCATCTTGCACCTTCCATCAGGGAGAGAATGATCAGTCATTGGTTCACAGTGTCCCTTATTTCCGAGATATGAACACATTGGGCTCCAAAATGTGTACAAGAGATTTAATGTATAGTGAGAGACAACATCGTAAAACAGCTCCACATTTGTGCTCTGCCCTCCGGCAGTGCAGCACTCCTTCAGTACAGACCTCCTGACAGTGCAGCACTCCCTCAGTACTGACCCTCTGACAGTGCGGAACTCCCTCAGTACTGACCCTCTGACAGTGCGGCACTCCCTCAGGACTGACCCTCTGACAGTGCTGCACTCCCTCAGTACTGATCCTCCGACAGTGCAGCACTCCCTCAGTACTGACCCTCTGACAGTGCAGCACTCCCTAAGTACTGACCCTCTGACAGTGCAGCACTCCCTCAGTATGGACCTTCTGACAGTACGGAACTCCCTCAGTACTGACCATCTGACAGTGCAGCACTCCCTCAGTACTGACCCTCTGACAGTGCAGCACTCTCTCAGTACTGACCCTCTGACAGTGCGGCACTCCCTCAGTATGAACCTTCTGACAGTGCAGCACCCCCTCAGTAATGACCCTCCGACAGTGCAGCACTCACTCAGTACTGACCCTCTGACAGGGTGGCACTCCCTCACTAATGACACTCTGACAGTGCGGCACTCCCTCAGTACTGACCCTCCGACAGTGTAGCACTCCCTCAGTACTGACCCTCCGACAGTGCAGCACACCCTCAGTACTGACCCTCCGAGAGTGCGGCACTCC
>NW_025188797.1:1538-3168 GCF_004010195.1 Chiloscyllium plagiosum | reverse complement strand
GGGAAATTACAGGGTCACAATGTTCAATGAAAGGTAAAAGGTGATTCTCGGAAATGGTGTGAACTCAGGGGATATCCAGGATAACTTCACCGGTAATGCAAAAATTGTTGGAAATTGGAATTCAATCCATGAATGTGAGCTGATGCACTTGGCGGGACACAAAACACAAGGGGTACATTATGAATATACAAACCTGGGAAATACTGAATTAGGGGGATCTTGGTGCACATGAAGATCTTAAGGTAGTAGGACAGCTCAATGAAATGGTTGAGAAGGTATTGGGATTTTTGGCTTTTAAATGCAAGACATAGAGTTTAGGAGCAGGGACAATATGTTGGCACTGTATACAATATTGGCTAGGCTACAGCTAGAATGTTTTGAGATTGATAGGAGACATCATTTAAATGTATATTATTCTAAGGGGCAAAGACAGAAGAGAAGGAACTATGTTTTCCCCTTTGTGGTCTGGTCAAGCGAGGCAGAGGTTTGAGTTTTCTCGGTGTAGGGAGGCAGAGGTTTGAGTTTTCCACCGGAAGTGTTGTGAAAATGTGGAACTTGCTTCCTGTAAGGATAGTAGAAGCAGATCCCCGATAGCATAGAACTCTTTAAATGTGCACTTGGAATGCCTGGGTTATGGACTTAATGCTGGCAAACTGGATGAGAATTCTGAGGCAATTGTTTCATGAATTCTGTTGGGCAAAGTGCATTTTTATTTTCTGTGCATTAAGTCTCTATGTCTCCAAACCTTCTCCAACTCCCAGCTGGACCATTGTCTTTTCAACCAATACTTCCCCCAGAGCCATTGACTCTAACAATGACCCTGACTGCCATTGTCCCAAACTCTGTTACTGTTCGGGGTACCTTTCATTGTTGCAGCATCTCTGTCATTTCAGCAACTTTCCCAGTGATGCAGCATTCCATGTCAGTCCCTTTGAAATTGCAGCAACCCCTCCAACATTGAGCAAGCCATCCTCAGGCATTTCACACTTCAGCTATAGACACCATGTCATGTGTCTTGCCTCACAAGGTATTCCACTGGCTCTGCTGATAGACAGGGTTCCTCTTCCAACATCTCTGTCATTTACCATTTTTAAATAAACCCTGATTTGAAATAATTTATTATTATATTGTCACGTTTACCTCTGTACTGTGGGAAAGAAACTTGTTCTGTTTGCCGTGCAGCGAATCTTCAGTGCAAAGACACAAAGGCCATCGGGTGATTGAACAGAGTGAGGGATACAGAGATACAGCTACAAGGAAGGTGCACAAGAAGCAAGATCAACATTAGGTATAACATTTGAGGTCCATTCAGAATTCAAATAACAGTGGGGAAGACCCTAGTCTTGAACATCTTGTTCTGTGTGTTTATGGTTTTGTATCTCCTGACTGACGGAAGAGGTTGGAGGAGAGTTTAACCGGGGTGGGAGTGTCTTTAATGGTGTTGGCTGGCTTTCTGTGGCAACAAGAAATGTACATTCAGTCAATGGATGGAAGGTTGGCTTGTGTATGATCTGGCCTGTGTTCACAACTCTGTGTCGTTTCTTACATTCCTGGGTACAGCAGTAGCAGAGCACTTGGTACGGTTCTGTTTGATCACGAGTTTCATTCCCTCTTATTTCCTTTCATCTAC
>NW_025188797.1:0-423 GCF_004010195.1 Chiloscyllium plagiosum | reverse complement strand
ATTCTGCTTTGTTTAAAAAATGTCCCTTGGTATTTTAGATTTGAGCCCAAAAAGATAATCGGGAACATACCATTTTACTGCAGGAATAAGCGAAGCTACTTCACTGACTCTCGCTGGATTGGATACAACTCATTTGCTGTGGCTCTAACCCCATTGGGGCCATTATTTTTCATTGCCTTCCTCAATGTTCTGACAATCGCACGCATTTTATTTAAATCAAGTCAAGTCCGTAAGGGACCGAGGGGTCAGAGTAAGGAAAGGGAGCAGGTTGACCCCGAAATGAAGAGTAGAATTAAGGCAGTGATGTTACTCTTCACCATATCTGGAAACTTCATCCTTCTCTGGCTGCTATATGCTTTATATATTCTCGATGTCCCAGTTCATTTAAATGATTATGACTATGAAATCTTTGAACAAGTTGGA
>NW_025188796.1:0-3168 GCF_004010195.1 Chiloscyllium plagiosum | reverse complement strand
TGACGGTGACAGACTGTGACACACTCTGAGACAAACTGTGACACTCTCTGACATTCTCTGAAATACACTGTGACACTCTCTGACACAGGCAGAGACACATTGTGACACTCTCTGACACTCTCCAACACACTGCGACACTCTCTGACAGTATCTATTACATACTGTGACTCTTTCCAGCATATCTGAAGCACTTTGTGACACTCTCTGACTGACGGTAACACACTGTGACACTCTTTGAGACAGACTGTGACACTTTCTGACTCTCCCTGACTCTCTGAGACACACTGTGACACTCACTGAGACACACTGTGACACTCTCTGACTCTCTCTGACACTCTCTCAGACACATTGTATCTCTCTCTGACTCTCTCTGACACTTTGAGATGCACTGTGACACACTCTGATCCTATCTGACCATCTCTGAAACACACTGTGACACTCGCTGACTCTCTCTCAAACACACTGTGACACTCTGAGACAGACTGTGACACTTTCTGACTCTCTCTGACTCTCTCTGACACACTGTGACACTCACTGAGGCGCACTGTGACACTCTCTGACAAACTGCGATACACTGTAACACACTTTGGCACTCTCTGAGGCGCACTGTGACACTCTCTGACAGACTGTGATACACTGAAACCCACTGTGACACTCTCTGGCACTTTCTCCAACACACTGCGACACTCTCTGATCCTATCTGACACTCTCTGAGACATACTGTGACACTCACTGAGAGACACTGTGACACTCTCTGACAGAATGTGATACAATGAAACATACCGTTGCACTCTCCGACTCTCTCTGAGGCACACTATGACATTCTCTGGCACTCTCTGAGACACACTGTGACACTCTCTGAGAGACGGTGACAGACTGAGACATTCTCTGACACTCTCTGAAACACACTGTGACACTCTCTGACATTGGCAGAAACACACCGTGACACTCTCTGACACTCTCCAACACACTGTGACAATCTCTGAGACACACTGTGACACTTTCTGACTCTCTCTGACACTCTCTGAAACACACTGTGACACTCTCTGACAGACTGTGACTCACTGAAACACTCTCTGAGAGACTGTGACACTCTCTGAGACACATTGTGACAGTCTCTGACTCTCTCTGAACCTCTCTGTGGCACTCTCTGACACACGCTGAGACACACTGTGACACTCTCTGACTCTCTCTGAAACACACTGTGACACTCTCTGACTCTCTCTGAAACTCTCCGGCACTTTCTCCAACACTCTGCGACACTCGCTGAGACAAACTGTGACACACTGAAACACACTCTGAGTGACGGTGACAGACTGTGACACACTCTGAGACACACTGTGACACTCTCTGACATTCTCTGAAATACACTGTGACACTCTCTGACACAGGCAGAGACACATTGTGACACTCTCTGTCCACTCTCTGACACACGCTGAGACACACTGTTACACTCTCCGGCATTTTCTCCAACACACTGTGACACTCTCTGACTCTCTCTGACACTATCTCAGACACATTGTAACTCTCTCTGACTCTCTCTGACACTTTGAGATGCACTGTGACACTCTCTGATCCCATCTGACCATCTCTGAAACACAGTGTGACACTCGCTGACTCTCTCTCAAACACACTGTGACACTCTGAGACAGACTGTGACACTTTCTGACTCTCTCTGACACTCTCTGACACACTGTGACACTCACTGAGGCGCACTGTGACATTCTCTGACAAACTGCGATACACTGTAACACACTGTGGCACTCTCTGATCCTATCTGACACTCTCTGAGACAGACTGTGACACTTTCTGACACTCTCTGACACTCTGAGACACACTGTGACAGTCTCTGACATAGGCAGAAACACACCGTGACACTCTCTGACACTCTCCAACACACTGTGACAATCTCTGAGACACACTGTGACACTTTCTGACTCTCTCTGACACTCTCTGAAACACATTGTGACATTCTGACACAGGCGGAGACACACTGTGACTCTCTCTGACAGACTGTGACTCACTGAAACACTCTCTGAGAGACTGTGACACTCTCTGAGACAGACTGAGAAACATTCTGACTCTCTCTGACTCTGAGACATACTGTGACACTCTCTGAGAGACTGTGACACACTGAAATACACCATGAGTCACAGTATGTCATGGATAGTGTCAGAGAGTGTCACAGTGTGTCCCAGAGTGTGTCACAGTGTGTTGGAGAGTGTTAGAGAGTGTCACAATGTGTTTCTGAGAGTGTCAGAGAATGTCACAGTGTGTCTCTACCTGTGCCAGACAGGAGAGAATCAGAGAGTGTCATAGTGTGTCTCAGGGAGTCAGAAAGAGACTAAAAGTGTCACAGTGTGTCTCAGAGAGTGTCGCAGTGTTGCAGAAAATGTCACCATATGTCAGAGAGTGTCACAGTAGGTCAGAGAGTCATCGTGTGTCTCAGAAATTGTCACAGTCTGTCAGAGAGTGTCACGGTGTTTCTCACAGAGTGTCAGAGAGCGTCAAAGTGTATCTCAGTGTGTCAGAGAGAGTCACATTGTGTCACAGAGAGAGTCAGAGAGTGACACAGTATGTCTCAGAGAGTGTGAGAGAGAGTCAAAAAATGTCACAGTGTGTCTCAGAGAGTGACCGAGTGTCTCATAGAGTCAGTGAGAGACAACAAGTGTTACAGTGTGTCTCAGAGAGTGTTAAATAATCTCGGAAAATGTCACCGTCTGTCACTGAGTGTCACAGTGTTTCAGTGATGGTCAGTTAGGATCAGAGAGTGTCACAGTGTATCTCAAAGTGTCAGAGAGAGTCAGAAAGTGTCACAGTCTGTCTCAGAGAGTGTCGCAAAGTGTTGGAGAATGTGCCAGATTGAAACAGTGTATCTCAGCGTGTCACAGACTGAGACAGACTGTGAAACTTTCTGACTCTCTCTGACTCTGAGACACACTGTGACACTCACTGAGACACACTGTGACACTCTCTGACTCTCTCTGAGGCGCACTGTGACACTCTCTGACAGACTGTGATACACTGAAACACACTGTTACACTCTTTGACACTCTCTGAGGCACCCTGTGACACTCTCTGACAGACTGTGACACACTGAAATACACCATGAGTGACTGTGACAGACTGTGACCATCTCTGAGACACACTGTGAAACTCGCTGACATT
>NW_025188795.1:0-3168 GCF_004010195.1 Chiloscyllium plagiosum | reverse complement strand
ACTCTTTGGAGTGTCAGTATGGGCCTGTTTCCACATTGTAGAGATTCTAAAAAAAACGCAGGCTGCTGCAATGTTCCAATGAAGCACAATCCAAGCTCGAGTAACACCTCACTTTACATTTTGGTATGTTACAGCCTGTAGGAGTTAATATTCAATTCCATAACTTCACAGCCTGACTCCCTCCTGGGCTCCCTGTGACTGCGTCTTGTTTATCTTGCACTCAATAGAGAAAATCCATTTATAATGTTTACACATTAATTTACACCCCTTTTACATCTGTATCTCTTTCACCACAATTTAAAGCCAATTTGTCTTTCGCACTGGGCCTCCAAACAATCTTTCCCACCTCTGGTAAGAAACTAAAACACTCAATTTCCTGCAGGATAATCCCTCAGTCTCCCATTACGATGAAGCCAGTCTATGGTTCAGTGACGAGTGTGGGTGAACATGCCAGGATCAGAACCATGTGTACCTAAACCAGATGACAACCCATTAAAGCTACGGCACTTATTGATCACATTAACAAACAGCAGAATTAACATCTGATAGAGAGGGCGCAATGATCCCAAGACTGTGACCACTTCTTTTAAGGCTAATTAAGAATTGCTGCTGACCTGTCTACCCTTACCCTTATCTGTTTATTAGAAACGTTTGTCCTTTTGTTAGAGGCAGTTTAAGAACTTTCCTCCTATTACCATTTTGTTTTTATTATTGAAATACTTACAGTGTCTTCGCCTGTGAGGAATGACGTAAAGTGCTGGTGTAAATTATCTACCTGTACCCTGTAGCCAGTTCCTCAGTCACACCATCCAAATATCCTCAATATATTTTCCTGATTTCATTTCGACCTGAGATCACACACTCATCTTCAACGTTTTTTTAAAAACACGGAAAAGTTTGTGATGCATATTTTTATGTTTATTGACAATTTGATTACATCATATCTTTTCTTCCTTTCCCCCGCGTTTTAGATTCATACAGTCATATCGTGCACAGACTCATTGGTCCAACTTTTCCATGCTGACCAGGTTTTCCAAACTAAACGACTCCCATCTGCTTGCATTTGCCCCATATGTCTATAAACGTTTCCCATTTATATGTTTGTCCTAATGTATTTTAAATGTTATAGCTGTACTAGCATCTACCATTCTTCCTCTGGCAGCTCATTTCATGCACCGATCGCCATCTGTGTGAAAAAGTTACCTCTTCATCCTTTTTAAATTTCCTCCCTTTCACCTTAAAGCTATGTCCACTAAGTTTTAACTCTCCTATCGTGTGGAATTGACGTTGGCTGATCACCCTTGTCCATGCCTCTCATGATTTTATAAGCTTCTATAATATCACAACCTAAACTCCTACACTCCATCTGATACTAGCTTCAAGAACAAGCATTTAAAAATAAGAACAGCAAATTTGAAACAGTATTCAAATTGACAGGTAATCAACATTCAGCCCAAACATCATACTGCGATTTGTTTTTCTCCATATTTTCAACAATAAGGCAGCATGGACCTCTTACTAGTGCCAGTAAGAAGTTAAACACCTGCATTCCTTTGTCTAAAGGGGGTGATGAACTCTACAGTCAAAACGAGTATCTGGCCATATCCATGTAAGAAAGAGAATTCCTATATCACACGGTCAGCGTGTGATTGCCTTTAGCAGAGTGAATGAAGGCTCAGTACACTTTCGGAAATTTGCAGAAAAGTGCGGATTCAAGGCAAAGGGGGAGAGGTGCTTTCAACAAGGTTTCTAAGGAAGTTTCCTCCAAAAAGGAAACTTTCCAGAATGGGATGTGAGTGGAAGGTGTAAAACAGCAAGAATGGAGAGGCCAAGTCATACTGAGACAAGAGGCAAAGTGGCAGCACAAAACGCAGCCTGATGCTAGTGCGGGGAAGGTAGACTGGACCAAAGAGCTTAAGGCGATGTGGGGAGGGTCCATAATGTGCGAGAATGTGCTCTATAATTGGAGAGGGAGAACCTGGAATCAGAAAGGGGAGACGAGCAGGGAAGAGGATGAAGCCAGAATGGCAGGGGTTTCTGCGGGTAATTCAGGAAGCACAACTGAACTTCATGCCTAGCATCTGCTTATGGTCCCTGGAATAAGCATCCTAAATCTGGCCCTACATTCTAGCTCATCAAATTGAGATTGAATAGTATCAATGACAGCTTTAGTCTTGGCTGGTTCACCTTCTTATCGAGTCCTTCTTTTTAAACAAAAACAATCATTGTTGAGCATTATGGAATATCTTCTTGAAAGACTGCCTATGTACACCCTCTGACCTTCCTCTGGTCTACTTCCACATCCCGCTTCAGACCAGATGTGTGACAGAAATTCTCAATTTAGATGCCTGGTTCTTTTCAATCATTCAGGGCGGACTTCTGCCTGTGGCTGAGCACCTGGTCAACGGAGGCTGACTCCATTCTCCCAGTTTCTCCATCTCTGTTGTTTCTGGTTGATGATGCCGCATTTCAGTGATCTGCCGCTGAGGTGACCTCTTTTTCCATCAAACCAGAAATCCCCTAACTCCGGTGGACAGGGTCTTCAGCTGTGATTATCCCATCTCCCATCTTCTGCCCTCACTCCATCCCCTCCTTCCCAGAACATTGATAGATCTCCCCTCATCCTCACTTCCTACTGCACGAGAAACTACATTCATAGAATCATCCGCCGCCACTTCCACCATCTCCAGCAGTACAGCACCATCAACACATCTTCCCCTCGCGTCCAGTGTCAGTATCTCACAGGGATCATTCCCTCTGTGACACCCTCCATCACCCCGAACATTTCCCCACTCCCCCATGACACATTCCCATGCAATTGCAGAAGCTGCAACACTTGCCCATTCATATCTTCCCTCCTCACTGTCCAAGGTCCCACTCGCACCTCCCATATGATGTAGCATTTAACTTGTACTCTTTCAATCCAGTCTCCTGTCATTGTTGCTCATAATGCAGTCTCCTTTATATCGGCGAGACCAAACCGAGGCTGCTTTGAGGAACACTTCCACTGTATCTGTAGGAATGACTCTGATCCTTTCATTGTTTCCCATTTCAGTAACCGACCTTGCTCTCATGGTGACATTTGGTCCTGGGCTCCTGCAATGTTCCAATGAATCACAGTGCAGGTTCGAGTTTACACTTTGGTATGTTTCCCCCAATAGGAGTTAA
>NW_025188794.1:0-3167 GCF_004010195.1 Chiloscyllium plagiosum | reverse complement strand
AGGTAGTGATCTCAGGATTACTACCAGTGCCCCATGCTGGTCAGTGGAGAAATGAAAGAATAGGCAGGATGAGCACGTGGCTTGCTAGATGGGGTAGGAAGGAGGGGTTCAGGTTTATTGGACATTGGGTCCGGTCCTGGGGAAGGTGGAACTATTACAAAATGGACGGTTTACATCTGAATCAGACCGGAACCAATGTCCATGGGGACGTTTTGATCCTAATGTTGGGGAGTTTTTAAACTAATGTGGCAGGGGACTGGGAACCAGAAGAGAAAACAAGTAGGCTGTGAGATCGAGACTGGAGACTGTAAGAATTATGAAGATGACATTAATAAAGGGAAGAGTAGGCAGAGAGTGGATGAGCGCAAAAATCTCGTGACATGAAATGCATCTACTTTCATGCAAGGAGTATAGTGTGTAAGGCAGATGAACTTAGGACTTGGATTGGTGTCTGGGAGTATGATGTTGTTGCAATCACAGATACTTGGTTGAAGGAAGGACATGATGATTGGCAATGAAGTGTTCCAGGATATAGGCGCTTCAGACAGGACAAAGAGGCAAGCAAAAGTGGGGAAGGGGGGCGTGGGCTGGATTTGCATTGCTGGTCAAGGACGACATCACGGCTGTGCTAAAGGAGTGGAGCTGAGAAGTAAGAAGGGTGCAGTTACACTGTTGGGGCTGTATTACAGACCTCCCAACAGTGAGCGTGAGGTAGAAGAACAAACAGGTAAATAGATTATGGAAAGATGTAGAGGCAACAGGGTGGTGGTGATGGGAGATTTTAATTTTCACATCATTGACTGGGATACACGTAACGTCTGGATGGGGTAGAATTTCGAAGAAGCGTCCAGGGGAGTTTTCTAGAATAGTATGTCAATGGTCCGACGAGGGAAGGGGCCATATTGGACCTGGTACTGGGGAACGAGCCAGGACAGGTGGTAGAAGTTACAGTGGGGGATTTCTTTGGGAACAGTAACCACAATTCTGTAAGTTTTAGAATACTCGTAGATAAAGCAGAGAGTGGTCCTAAGGGAAGAGTAGTAAACTGGGCTTAGGCCAATTATATCAAAATTAGGCAGGAACTCGAAAATGTGGATTAGGCACAGCTATTTGAAGGGAAGTCCATATTTGAGCTGTGGGAGGCTTTCAAAGATAGGTTAAAGATGGTACAGGATAGGCATGTCCCGTTGAAGGCAAAGGATAAGAAGGGAAAAATTCATGAACCATGGATGATAGGAGAAATTGTATGACTAGCCAAGAGGTAAAGGGAAGCATACATAAGGTCTAGGCAGCTAAGAAGAGAACGGGCCCTGGAGGAATACCGGACCAGTAGGCCAAGTCTTAACCATGGAATCAAGCGGGCTAAAATGAGTCATGCAATAGTATTCGCGAGCAGAAGTTAGGAGAATTCCAAAGCATTCTATTCTTATATAAGAGGCAAGTGGGTAACTAGAGAAAGGATTGGTCCACAAAAGGATAATGAAGGAACACTGTGTGTCGAATCTGAGAGAATGGGTGAGATTCTGAATGATTACTTTACATCAGTGTTCACTGAGAAAAGGGGCATGGTGAATGTTGAGATTAGAGATAGAAGATTGATTAGTCTGGATCACGTTGACATAAATAGGGAAGATGTGTTGGGTAGGCTACAGGTTATTAAGGTGGAGAAATCCCCAGGACCGGATGTGATCTATCCAGGTTGCTGAGGGAGGCGAGAGAGAAAATAGCTGGGGCCCTGACAGATACCTTTGTGGCATCCTTAAATACAGGTGAGGTGCCGGAGGACTGGAGGGTTGCTCATGTTGTTCCCCCTGTACAAGAAGGGTAGTATGGCTATTCCAGGTAACTACAGACCAGTGAGCCTCACTTAGTGGTGGGAAAGTTGCTGGAGGGGGTACTAAGGGAGAGGATCTACTTATATTTAGAAAAGAATGGGCTTATCAGAGGTGGGCAACATTGTTTTGCGCGGGGAGATCATGATTTACCAACCTAATTGAGTTCTTTGAGGAAGTGACCAAGGTGATAGATGAAGGAATGGCTGTTGATGTCATATACATGGACTTTATTAAGGTGTTTGATAAGGTTCTCCATGGTAGACCAATGGAGGAAGTGAAGTCATATGGTGTGCAGGGTGTTCTAGCTAGGTGGAGAAAGAATTGGTTGAGCAGCAGGAGACAGAAAGTAGTAGTTGAAGGGAGTTTTTCGCAGTGGAGAAAGGTGACAAATGATGTTCCACAGGGGTCAGTGTTGGGGCCACTGTTCTTTGTATTAGAAATAGATGAACTGGAAAAGGGCACTGTTGCTATGATCAGCAAGTTTTCAGATGACACAAAGATTGGTGGAGTAGCAGAAAGCGAAAAGGACTGTCAACGAATGCAGTAGGATATAGATAGACTGGAGAGTTGGTCGGAAAAGTGGCAGATGGATTTCAATCCAGACGAATTATGCAATGAATGGAAGAGCTTTGGGAAAGGTTGATGGGCAGGGAAGTCTGGGAGTGCAGGTCCATTGTACCCTGAAGGTTGCTGCACAGGTGGATAGAGTGGTCAAGAAGGCATACAGTATGCTTGTCTTCATTGGACGTGGTATTGAGTATAAGAGCTGACAAGACATTGGTTCAACCGCATTTTGAATACTATGGACAGTTCTCGTCGCCACATTACCAAAAGGATGTGGACGCTTTGGAGAGGGTGCAGAGAAGGTTTACGAGGATGTTGCCTGGTATGGAAGGTGCTAGCTATGAAAAAAGGTTCAGTAGGTTAGGTTTATTTTCATTAGAAATAAGGAGATTGAGGGGGACCTGATTGAGGTTTATAAAATCATGAAGCGTAAAGAGAGGGTGGATAGAGGCAAGCTTTTTTCCCAGGGTGAAGGATTCAATAACGAGAAGTCACACTTTCAAGGTGAGAGGTGAAAAGTTTAAGGGGGAACACGTGGCAAGTACTTCACACAGAGGGTGGTGGGCGTTTTGAACGCGTTGACAGCAGAGGTGGTAGAGGCAGGCACGGTTGATTCATTTAAGATGCGTCTGGACAGATGCATGAGTAAGTGGAGAGCAGAGGGATACAGATGTGTAGGAATTGACTGACAGGCGTAGACAGTACATTTGGATGAGCTCAGACTTAGAGGGCCGCAAGGCCTGTTCCTGGCCTGGAAATTTTCTTTGT
>NW_025188793.1:1139-3167 GCF_004010195.1 Chiloscyllium plagiosum | reverse complement strand
GAAGTAACCAAATCAGATTGTTGATTAAACTGAGTTTTCAATAAAATCCTTTTCACATTATTCAACATAATCTCTTACTGTATCCATGAAACACTAATACATTAATCTGACCTTGAAGAAAACGTTGCCAAAAAAGAAAAAAATATATTCATCTAACCTTTACAGATGAAAAATATCCACACCATTTTGATGCGCTCTGAGCATCACGTTTTTTGCAACTTTACCAACTTTCAACTCTCGGCATCACAGAAAAATAAACTGAAAATGCTGGATGAGCTCAGTGCTGGATATAGCACTTGTGGACACAGAAACAAAGTTAATGTTTTTAGTCTAATGTGGTTTTCCTCAGAACTCCTGTTTTAAGTTATAGTATTGGATAAATTACAGCACCTCGGTAAATAACCCCCACTTTACCTGGGATAGCAATAATTGCAAGTGCAGTTTAGTAAATGGCGTATGCAGGACCTCTTGGTGGAGCATGCATTTCTTTGAGAAGTAACAATGTCCGCTTGTTGTTTCTGATGCATCATGTTGAAGTTCCAAGGGATCCTATTATACCTGATGCTATGTCACCAGAGACTTAAGTAGATGATATCACTATTGATGTTGTTTACATTAAGTGACAAAATTCAGACTCGTATGCAATTTCCTTACTGCCATTCAGCAGCTAGATTTACTTACATCAATACAAATGCTGGTTACAATTGTTATAAATGGAGATGTTAACGTAATCATTGAAGTAATGCTGTTAAAAATCACATGATGCCAGGTTATAGTCCAACAGGTTTAATTGGAAGCACTAGCTTTCGGAGTGCTGCTCCTTCATCACGTGTTTCTGGATTACAAACTTGTAAGACACCCAATTTATAGCAAAGTTTACAGCATGATGTAACTGAACTCATATATTGAAACGTACCTTGGTTATTTGTTAAATATCTCACCTGTTTGAATGACCATGTTAGTTTTGCTTCTTCCATACGTAAAGCACAAAACTTTTTTTAACTAGTTACATTCTCAGGTTAACTTTAACAATTGGTGCCAGCCCACAAAATATGTTGAAGGTGTTCGCCCCCTGTGGGAGTGTGGGGGTTTGTGAGTATCTGTGAGAGAGAGCATATGTGTGTGTGTGAGAGAGTGAACGGGGTCGATGTCTGTGGCAGGGTGCATGTGTGAGTGTGGGAATGTGTGTGTCTGTAGGAGTGTGTGTGTGTCTGTGTGCGTGTCCGTGTATTGGAGTGTCTGTGTGTGTGCATGTGTGTGTGTGTTTGTGTTGGAGTGCCTGTGTGTTTGTTGGAATGTCTGTGTGTGTGTGCGTATTTGAGTGTGTGTGTGTGTGCGTATTTGAGTGTGTGTGTGCGTGCATGTTTGTGTGTGTGTGGAGGTGTGTGTGGGTGTGTTTAGGTTTTTCTGTGCGTGTGTACAGTGCAATGGTGATCACCTGCAGTGTGACCTTAACCCAAGGTTCTGTTTGAGGTCCTCCCTATGGGTATCGAACTCAGCTATCAGCCTCTGCTCGTCCACTTTTCGTTGCTGCTTGTCTCGAAGTCCGCCTTGGAGGCTGTCACCCGAAGGTCTGAAGCCGAATGTC
Organism: Chiloscyllium plagiosum; assembly: GCF_004010195.1. Classification (NCBI taxonomy): domain Eukaryota; kingdom Metazoa; phylum Chordata; class Chondrichthyes; order Orectolobiformes; family Hemiscylliidae; genus Chiloscyllium; species Chiloscyllium plagiosum. The sequence goes on along the minus strand of NW_025188793.1, from coordinate 1,579 downwards.
CTGGACCGCTGAAATGTTCCCCAACTGGGAGGGAACACTCCTGTCTGTTGATTATTGAGCCGGGCCCATTCATCCGTTGTAGTCGCCTATGCTCGATATCACCAATGTACAATGCCTCAGGGCATTACTACGAGCAGCATATGATATAGACTATGTTGGCTGAGGCCCATGAGTACCTGCCACGTACATGGTGGGAGATGTCACCAAGCATAATAGTATCCTCCATGCCCACATTTAACACATCTTGCAGCGCCTACCGTGACAGGGTTGTATGGACTTGTCCTGAAAGATGGGCAGTTTGCTATGAACCATGTTCTGTTTGAGGTTTGGTGGTTGTTTAAAGGCATGCAGTGGAGGTGTGTGGAAAGTCTTGGTGAAGTGCTCATCCACATGGATAATGTGTTGCATGCTGCGACGAACCTGGCGTCGTTTTCGTTGCA